>NC_057814.1:455193050-455411373 GCF_018294505.1 Triticum aestivum
CGAGCCCCGCACCCCGCCGCCCGAGTTCGCCGCCCCGCCGGAGCCCCTCGCCGGAGCCTGACGAGGTACTGCCGCCGCCCGTTGACTTTGCCGGTTTTCGTTTAAAAAAAAACTCTTCGTTTAAAAAAAACCCTAGATCGGTTTTTTTTGTTTTATTATTTTTCGAGCGTTCACCGAACCGTTCGTTTTAACGAACGCGTTCGTCGGTTTTTCTCTGTTAACGAACGTCCGTTCTTTAACCGTTCGTCCGTTTTTCTTTTTCGTCGGATTTTTCTGCGATTATCTCAGATTCGATTTCTGATCGAATCTTCGATTCTGTTTAACTTCTCGCTCATTTATCGGAATCAGGCGATTCAAGCGCCTAGAGTTTCGTCTCGAAATTCTCTTTCTGTTTAACCTACTCAAACAAGTTTTTGCTACAGTAAAATTTGACCTAGATCCAGATTAGTAAACGAAGTTTCTTTCTTTCGCCGTTTGACTTTCATTGCTTCTTTCGAGTTGATTCTTTTTGCAAACCGGAGTTCTTAAGTTGAACTTTCTGGTTGGATCTTTCATTCGAGTTTTACCTGTGCATTAGATGAGTACTGATTGTATGCTTGTTTGTTTGCGATAGAGTACCCGGAGTGTGCCGCTTGTTACTTCGAATCGCTAGGTTTTGTGGATCATCAGCAAGGCAAGTAACACTTTGATCATATCCCGTTCATACCCAGTTTTTATTGCATTAGATCTGTTTTCCTCAAACACTTGCATGATTAGGATCTAATTAAATTGTGGGTATTGGGAAGTAGTTGAGGTAGCACCTATTACCTGTTTTCTATTCAAACCCTTGGGAGTTGCTTCTACGTTGCTTTTATTATTGCCATGCTATGCTCGTAGACGTGGATTGGGTTTGAGTGAAATTCATGACAGATGTGAGATTGTTAATTACTGGTTTACTTAAGGTGGCAACTTAAACTCACATCTGGGTGGATTGAGGTACCTGGGTATTCCAGGATTGCCTGTTTTTCTTTTGGACCGCCACCCAGGTTCAAAGGGATCATGAGATTATTCATGCTAGAAACTTCCGTGTGCAGCCGCAAGCTATTATGGGCTCTAGCATAGTTGACTAAGTTGTGTGAACTCTTACAGTGGTAGACTAGCAGATGTAGGGGAAAGTAGGTGTAACTGTCTACCCATACGTAAGGTGCAAACACTTCTGAAAGACTGTGTCTTGGTCATCCGCTACTCAAACACCATGTAGTGCGAGTAATCCTACGGAGGAGATCAAGTCTTGTGGGGAAAAGTGCACAAACCTCTGCAGAGTGTACAAACTAATCATGGTTAGCCGTGTCCCCGGTTATGGACAACTTGAGTATTTAGTACTTGGATATTATGTGAATCTCAACACTACGTTACTTCTAATTAATTTTGTTGGGTTATTGATGACTTTTTAATCGGGATTGAGATGCTGTCAACCATCTCAATGTTTCACAACCACCATGATAGTTAAATAAAATTTATTCCTTTGTAGTAGGATAAAATTGGCTTTTCGCAAAACTGTAACCATAGAGCTTTCCACCAGCCATATATGCATGTAGTATAGCATTGTTATTGTTCATTATTCTCTATGTGTTACATTGCCAGCATATTCTATGTGCTGACCCGTTTTCGGGCTGCAACGTTTCATGTTGCAGACTTTTCAGACGACGAGTAAGGTGCCTTAGGTCGTGGTCTTATACTCAGTGATGCCGCTGGAGTTGATGGACTCACTTATCTTCCAAGTCTTCCGCTGTTATCGTTTTAGATGGCCTTAAGCCATGTTTATCATACTTAAACTCTTCGGAGTTATTCGATGTAATAAGTGTGTGATTGTTACTCTGTTATAAATCCTCCATTTGTACTGTGCGTGTCAGCATTACTGATCCAGGGATGACACTGGTGCACAGCAGCACAGGCCATTTGAGGTCTGGTCGCTACACCATGGCCCGGTCTGGCCCCAACAAAGCTCCGCCCCTGGGGTTGGGTGGCCGGCATCCGTAACAGTGTCTGGACACCGGTGCGGATCGGTCGCGGACAGATACAGTCCGTTTTGAGGTCAGCGTGAAAGATGCCTAAGGTTGGACCTTGATAATCCTTCTCAAGGTGAGAAGTAAAAAAAGTAAAAAATCAAACGGAGCCAACCACTCCGCTTCTTCCACTTTTATCTAGACTAGTAAGATGCCCGTGCTACACTACGGAATCAAAAAAATTAGGTGGAGTTAAGTTATAGTCGAGCGGATGTACATTGTATAAAGTATCAATACATCCATCAAAGCAGTGTTATTTGTTAGTACGTACACATCAAGCACAATCAAACATGGTTCCTTACAGAACCTAGAAATTTCCAAAGTGGATGGACATTAATTTATCTTGAGTCCTTGAGTAATTTATCTTCGGTCCTAATGATACACTCGTTTAATGACAGGTATATGCAACCCTTTCAAAAAGAAATACAAATATTCAGAACATAATCAAACGACGGAAGAAAAACTAATCTACACATGTAAATTTCTTTTTTTGCGAATATGGACCTCTAATCCATGACCAGAGTGTTCAAACGTTTTTTTCAAGGGCTAAGGAGCAAAAGCTAGGAGATAATTTTCATGGATGTTTGTATCCTTTTGATGTCCCAACTTATAATCCATTAAAATCTAAGCATAACTTAAGTAATAGTGGGATAAATAAAGTAACTTTAATCCTGTTTTGCCTAATTGAGTAATAGTGTGATAAATACAGAAACTTCCATTCTTGTTTTGCCTAATTGCATAAAGTAGTAGTCAGATCTGAAAATCAAGCATCAACTCCTTTGCCATGTAAGCATAACGCAGATGCACAAGGAAGCTGCTAGATTGTTGACAAGCTATCAGACTTTGAGACTGAATGACGCTTCACGCTCAATACTCGTCAATTAATTTGTAGAAGAAACAATTTCCTTTCTGCAGTAAGAAAAATTGTATGTTCGTACTTAGCTCTGCAGAAAAAGGCGCCCAGGGCATCTAGAGCGTGGACATCTAGAGCCTTGCATATGCACCCTGCCTAGATAGATTAACGATGAGAGCAATAACAGATTACATAGAGCACCTGACCACCATCGAACACTCGAACCCCTCATCGGCGCCCTTCTTCTCCCGATCCCGCGTGTCATCTCGGACCCCAACCGCCGTTGCTACTCCAAGAAAATCCCAAGCCGGAGCCCCCGGCTCCGGTTCAGACTTCGCCGCCCTCCTGCTAGAGCTCCTCCATCCGGTGATGTCTGCGATTGGCATCACTGACGTCTTGCCCGCCAGCCGTGCGTGCCACCACGCGCTATAGGGGTAGGGGAGGAGACGGCGGTGAGGAGGAAGAGGTGCTGGGCGGCGGATCTGTTGCATCAGTGGAGTAGGCAGGAGAGGCCGTGTTGGCGGCGTCATAGGAGACGGGTTAGGGGGGAGGAGACGACGGGGAGGAGGGGAGGTGGAAGTGAAGGTGGGCGGTGAGGCTGCTGCGGCAGAGAGGAGTTGGGAGCGAACGGCGCCGGCGGCGTGCAGAGTGCCGTGGCCGCACTTCGGTTCCATTTTTTTTCCAAAAGGATCTTTTGCTGGGATGATTGGATAAGGTGGTACTGGATGGAGATGGACGAAGAGAATGAGGGGTTTCTTTGCAAATGTGAAGTGGGGTTGCTCTCATGCGTCGGATGCAGATCAGACGGCCAAGATCGATGGATGGCAGGCACACCATCACCACCAACTGTGATTTTTATAGGAGTATTTATCTAGAAATAGCTACAGATAGTCCTTCTGTAGAACCTCTAGAAAAATTCAAAAAGTTGCAAGCTTAGCGCCAACAACAGCAGTCATAATAAGCAACAAGAGGCAAGATACACGCAAGTATCTCAAAATCACTTTTTTTTAAAAAGGGGAAATTCCCCTTGCCCCTGCATCAAACGATGCGCACAACCATTTCTTTAAGCGAATAGAGTATCACGGTACAAAAATCATCTCAGGTACATAAACAAAATCAAAGAAGTAAACAAATGGCCACAATCGGCAAACATAGGACACAATGCCTAAACACCTCTCCTATTGTTGGACCGCCATCCAAACCGATTTGTATGTAGCTCGCGTTACCGTTCTCCATCGGTTGCACCCAAAAGTCATATGCTCCCTGACTTCCGCACGGTGTCACTACAACAACAACCCCCCTATAACAACAAATAACTTGCAATGAAAAATAAGATCCGTTACAAATAGCCCCACGTATCCCACCTCTCCCACGTTTTTTTATTTGACCTCTCCCACGTCTTCAGAGAAAAGTCTCCCTTGATCTCTAGTCTTCTCCCGCCCGTAACAAAAATCTTCCCAAAATTTCTACCGTGAGAAACCCTAAAGCAATCCCTCACTCCATATTCCATAAGCGGTGGCGGCGCCTTCCCCTCCGAGGCTCCGAATCTCCACCTAGCTCTGCATCTCTGCTTCCATATTTTCTTGCGCCGCCTCTTTCCAGATCTATTTGGTGTCAATCATCCTTCTCAGTTCTCACCATACCAATCCATCTGGTTGCCCCTCGTCGGATTGGAATTTGGATCTTGTGTCAATAGTGCAGGGGAGGGATTAGTGGATCCTCGATGGACAGCCGACGAGATCCACATGAACATCCTCTGCACCTGCCCCTTCCACACGGAGATCATCTTCAGGCATGGAAGGTACATACACATCGGAGGATTCAGAAGTACAAACATGTGCTACCTGCTAATAACTTCGGTTCCTTAATTACTATTGATTTCATTGGAAGTCTTTCCCATCCCACATGTGTTTCCAAGGATCTTCTAAGGCCATGAGGCCTATGGGTAAGTTCCTCAGGTTCTGCTGCCGATGAGTACGTGAAGGCAGCCGGGTACAACGATGAAGGTAAGAGATTTAACGAACACACATACTCTGTCAATTTGGGCTGTGGTGCGTGCAGGGTGGTGAAGAGCTTGCCGGAGTATACAGAGGGGTTCGTGGTTGGGGGACACACTAGCGCCCAAGTCCGTCGGTAGTGCGACTCGTGCAGCAGTAGAGCGTTGGAGTGGAACAATGCCTGCTCTGTGCTGCCATTGCTCGTCGGCCCCAGGATGCTCCGCGACCGCACTACCCAGTTCAGGGACAGCCAAGGGGCGCTGCTCCTCGTCGTGTATGTGTCTCTCTACGTGATTGTGTTTCTTATATTTCTATTGATTTATGTATATTTTTTAGCAAAACTTAGCCATATTCCCTACACTATGCTGACGATGCAGAAGTTAGAAATACTACTAGGTGTAGTTCAGGTATTAGTTTTGTACTGATATATAGTTGTTTAACCAAGGAGGAACAATTATTAGATACCTTTACAAGTACTAGAAGAATCAAGATGACAAACCACCCGGATGTTCCCTTTCTTACATCTCCCATCTCATTTAGAAATACACTAGAAACTGACTACAGAATCTTCAACTTTGGAGTAAGCATGGAAACGACACCAATTACTATTGAAATAGTAGCTTGCCAATTACTCCCTCCGTTCCTAAATATAAGTCTTTGTAGAGATTTCACTATGGACTACATACGGAGCAAAATGAGTGAATCTACACTTTAAAATGCATCTACATACATCCGTATGTGGTCCATGGTGAAATCTCTACAAAGACTTATATTTAAGAACGGAGGGAGTACAACCGTAATCATAAAGTTAAATACTGAGCCATCTCCCCTTAGGAAAGCTTTTTGTTTATCATATATATTGGTAATACCAACGTGCATCAAATTCTCTGTATTCCAGATTAAGAAAGTTCATACTCAGGAAACCATTTAGGCTGGAGACCTTTGTTTTAGTAATGATGTTCTGATGACCGGCAGCTGATCTACTACATGATTGTAACTGCAGAATTTAATATTTAGTTCTCGGATCCACCAAGAGTATTGGCTTATAGATGGGACAATTTGTCTAGAGTATTTTTTATCTTAGTATATGTATATTTGAAATATTGGTTACTGGTCTGCTAAGTTACCAATCCATATTTTGAATATGCAGGTTACAAAAAAATTGATTTGTTCCAGACTTCCAGGTCAATGTTATTGGCACTGAACCTAGCTAACTACTAGTACGTAGCAAGCTAGTTTTGCTATGAGGTAATTCGTAATTGTTAGCTCTATATTGCATCAACGATTCTTCCATGGTTCAAAGGAAATCGGATTATTAATAGCTCAATATTGCAAATTCTTTTTTTTATCCTTATTTGTACAAGAGAACACTTCTGGGGGTACCCTAACTTTTTTATCTGTGGACAACATAATGATAGCTAAGCTGCACTCTTGTAAAAGTATAAGATGGTAAGATTTTTAGCGTATGAACATGTAATATATTTTGCTCTAGCTTTTGAAATTCTTCCTTTTTTGACTTTCTCGTATGATAATATACTGCAACTTAAACTTATGATATTTAGTGACAGACTAACATAATGTGCGCACACATTTCCCATACAGTTTCACAAAATATTTTGACCCTACTATTTCTTTTTTTGTATATCTTCCTGTTACTACTGCTAAATATACAATTTATACATCCATCATCCTTTCTTGTCTATTGTTTCCGAATATATAGTGTATCTAAAAATGGATAAGAGTCAGTGCATCATTAATTCTTAAATTTTTTAATGCCAATTATTTTTCTCCTTAATGGTTCTTGTGTTTGCAACTCAGCAAATAATATAGCTGTATATTTTAATAGGCTATAAATGTGTGTAATGATCAATCTATCTTCTTGGTTTATGTTAGTTTTTCTTTTTGCAGTAATAACACAATGCACATAGTATTCCGTCATCCATTCAATATACAAGGTGGAAAAATGATGATGGTTTAGAACATGCCACTCAATAGATGTAGCGGGATTATATATGCATGGCCTTCACCTTTCTATGTTGCTCCTCCAAATTTTACTGCTGTAGCAATTTGATTATTTGTAATTTAAGTTATTTATCTCATTTCTTTGATGTTGTAGATAAACTGATATGCAGGGCTCAGATGCTGATTGCAAGGTCGAGAATGAAGCTGCTACTAGATAGTTCCACATAATGTTTTAGATGTTTTTTGCCAGATCAATGCTTCAAACAGTATATATTAAATAGAATAAGTAAGATGATGATTGCAAGGTCAAGAACTGGCTGCTGCTACTAGATAGCTCCACATCTTGTAATCTTTGGCTCATGTTCCTTGTAATGCAACAATCAATTTAATAAATGAGCCTTTCTGTTTGTTATATTGTGTTTCTCTATATGACTATACAAAATACCATTAATTTTTCATGCTATGAAGGACTGCTTCTAGGATTGTAATCGCCGTGTATGTCCATTTGAAATCATTTTGTGCAGGGTTGCTACCAATGCATATGAAGTGTTGTTACGCTCTAACTTTATACGTTGCAATTTTGCAACACTTATTCAGGTCGTTTACCAACGCATGTATATACGTTGTTGTAGACCTTTGCAACGCCACCAACGGCAACGCATAATAATCCGTTGGTATATACGTTAGCAACGCTTATATGGGCCTACGACAACACATTGATGCGTTGCTAAAGGGGGGTTCTTCTTGTAGTGTGTAGTAAAGACCACGTATGGATATTTCTCCACCTAGATCCCCTGCCCACATATTATTTCTTCTACCATAATTAATAGTAGAAAGCATGCTTCGAAAACAGGTCGCATGTCCTAACAAAAAAATTCAGCTCTATTGGACATCATTTCAGTACCCAAATTATGTGCACATATCTTCCTTATTTTGTTTGTACACATACCTTCCCTTTTTGGACATTACAACTACTGCAAAGCGTGAAATACTACCTCTACAAGCAGGAATTCACAGGGGCACGAAGGTGCGGGGGCATTGATGTGTCAAGCCCTCTCAAGTCACCCGAATGCCTCGCGGGTCCTCAAAGTAGTTGGATCCTGCACGAGGGAACAATAAGTTTTAAGTTTTCAGTTCTGAAACTTACGATTTTGCCTTTGAAACAACAATTTTCTCGATCGCTTGTATCAAGCTACAGTGTTTAAACTTTAAGCGATTTTTTTTGTACAAAAGTTATGATTTTGTCGGTCATGCGTACTAAGCTTCAAGGGTTGAATCTTAACATATTTTCCAAAACTGATCAAAATGTATTTAAAATGAATCTTATTTGAAAGCCCTTGTCACGAGAAACACAAATATGAAAACATCATTTAGTTTCGAATTTTTGTTCAAGTTTCAAAATCGAAAGCCAAAAGAAAAAGCACGCACGAGGGACTTGGTGCCCCTGCACCTGCTCGTGCTACAAATCCTCTCCCCTCTGCAAGCTATGTATAGCGTGGCGTACCAACTACGTGATAAAATGCATGGTTGTGTGTTTGTCTTGTGTGTACCAATATTTCCAGTGTATAACAAATTAGTGCAGCTTTGCTATTCCTCAGTCGTGTGTGAATAGAGTACTAGTTTTTTTCTTTTCTAAATCTACTGAATGCATACATAATCAAGCCTAAAGTTGCACCAAAGAGCTTTTATTTAGAGAGACGAAGGCATTATGCCTAACTTATAAATAAACCCAACACCCTTTGAATAAGAATTTCGTGAACGAACAGCTTTGAATAAGGACTACCTAACATAGTTAAAAGTCTACAATTTTGGTGCAAAGTAGTACTCAGGCAGGAGTTGTTTTTTGGCAAAGCAATAAATGTGATGTGATTTTTGTACGTATATGTTACGACTTCAGTTCCACAGTGTACAGTAGTACAAGCACGGTTCTAGGTTAACGGAGATAGGGATTCACGTTGAATGCTGCACTCTGAAATTTCCATGCATACACCCTTCGCTCATAAATAACAGACCATGACATTCCTTGAACAGGGCATAAATGGTGTACGTATAATCGTAGATCTAAAAGATTATAGACCAGTTGCTAGAATCAGAAACCCTGGCTGCTTGCTTTCTTCCAAGAAACGCAAGGGGTACAGTGGTGCTTTGCACGTGTCAGGTAAAGAGGGAACCATCCCCGTTCGTCATATGCATATGATGCCAACCGGCATTCATTGCGAAAGATTTTCTTTCCAGCTTCTAATCGAACCTTTGTTTGTCGTTGACGCTTAGTTTGTGTGGCTAACAAAGAGTCGGAAAATGGCTGACAGGACGTCACGTCAAACTGTCCACGAATAATTTGTTACCCGAAAATTTTGTTTATATGCAAGACTTTTATAGAAACCATACGTACTACTCCCTTCATTTTTATTTACTCTGCATATTAAAATTGACTGAAGTCAAACTTGTTAAAATTTTATCAAGTTTATATAAACAAATATAAATAGATATCATAACAAATTCATATGATGTTAAGTACATTTAATAATGAATCTAATGGTATTGAATTGTTATTGTATATGTTAATATTTTTGTTTATAAAGTTAGTCAAGTTTACAAAGCTTAACTTTGACCAAAGCTAATGGACAACGCTAACGCCCACACGTGTGGCGGGAGCCAAATTCGCCCACACGCTGTATAACACGCAGACTACGCCATGTCACCGCATGTATGCATGTGGAAATCTTTTTAAATTTTCTGTTTTTAAAATGTTTTATCTCTTAAATGAAAAATCCGATTGAATATCCGTTTTCACCATTAAATCCCTCGCGATGAGATCTTCGAAACTAGATCTCATATCAATATATTTCGACGAAATTATTTTTTGGTTAAAAGTTGTCATGTCTATTGCACATGAATTGCCATGATGTTTACACTGAAATTGCCATGATATGTTTTAGCTATTTTCTTCTATATTTAAAAGTAAATTTTGACATATTATAAAACAGGGAATTAAGAAACTAAACTTGCCATGCACCATAAACTAAAATTGCCAATGTTCATAGAAAAAAATATTTTCGTGGTCAAAGTACTGGAATTGCCATCATAAAAAAACTAAAATTGCCATGATCTACAAACTAAAATTGTCACATGGCAACTTAGTTTAAGCACTATGACAACTACAGTGTAAACATCATGGTAACTTTTGGGTAAAAAAATTTGTCGAAACATATCAACATGGGGTCTAGTTTTGAAGATCTCGTCGAGACGGATTTAATGGTGAAAACGGATTTTTAATTCGCCTTTTTAATTAGGAGATAAAACATTTTTAAGCCGAAAACCAAAAAAAATTCTGCTGATGTCATCTGTTCATACGTGGCAAAATGAGTGGTGATGGAGGCATGTGGGCGATGTGCAAACGCCCACACGTGTGGGCGTTAGTTTTTCCGAAGCTAATACACGGAGTAAATAAAAACGAAAGGGGTACTCACTTTATCTCAAAATATGATATATTAGAGCATCTATAGCCACTTCACTGGGTGTGCCGCCTACCATCCGCCGGTAGTTGGCCATGACCGAGACGGACATCCGCCATCGCAAAAATGCCAAGGCCTTTAGAGCAACTCTAACGTGCCGATTTATTTCGTCCGTGCCCGTCCGCTTGGGTCGCGGTGGACAGAATAGTCGGCCCAACGCGTCGAGCCAAACGGACGCCCGTCCGTTTTTCGTTCGCCTGCCGACCCATTTGCGGCCCAATTTTGAGCCTCATTTGTGTCGACGCGAACACAAGACGGCCGCGCGCGCCGCGTGCCAACTACTCCCCTTGGCCTGCCATTCGGTGGCAAAGCACCCACCATTTCCCTCCACTTTCCCAAAAACCCTCCCGCCCGCGCGCGCTCCCGGCCGCTTGCCATGGACGACGCCCTCGATGCCGTCGCCGGCCTCGCCTCCCTCGCCTCGTCCGGCATCACCTCCGCCCCCTCCGGCAAAGGCAAGCCCCACGCCCCCCCCGCGAGGACGCCGCGGCGCCTAAGAAGAAGAAGCAGCTGACGCCCGAGGAGCGGGCCGCGGAGTCGGCGAAGAGGAACGGCCGGAGGCACGTGGCGGACGCAGGGGACGAAGTAGGGGCCGCCGCCGCGCAGCAGGAGGAAACCAACGCCCGCTTCATGGCGGCAACGAGGGAGGCCCTGATCTACCTATGGTTAAGCCCTGGCCAGCACGGGCTCGTCAACGCCGCCATGGCCATGGCCAACACCAGCTCGTCCGCATTTCCTCGAATGGTGCTGCCAGAGTCGCCCCGCGAGTCGGCGACGCACCTTATTCCCAGTTTCCACGTCTGCCCACAAGCCTCCCAACTCTCCGGGGAATGCTCGCCGGAGGTGGGCGTGGTGGCGACTTCCACGCCCGCGCCCATCCACCTCAACACCTCGCCGGTGGCCGGTGCCTCATCATCTGGAGGGGCCAAGAAACGCGCGCGGGAGATGCCAGCCGACGTTCTCCCCGGCGCTCGCAACCTGTTCAAGAAAATCCCGGTGGCCGGCGATGACGAGACAGTCAACCGTTTCATGGAGAGCATCATCTTCGAGGGTGGTGCGGCGGCCGCTAGCTCCGCTGGCGGTGCCGCGCGGCTGACTATGATCACGATGAGACCCAAAGCCAAGACGGCTGAGGGCCGTTCACGCCGGCGACCTATGATCAAGCTGGCATGCACGACGCCTTCATGCAAGATCAGGTCGCCCTGGACCTAGACGGCTTCCTGCTGGACCATGAGTTTTCGGAGGACTACGGTCTTGAGGAAGAGGATGAGTTGGATATCGACGGGGAGCCTTTGTTCGAGGACGAGCTCACCAAGCAAGTCGCCAGGGCGAAGCTGAAGCGCAAGAGCAAGCAGACAAAGGCATACACGGCCTCCGAGGATAATCTCTTTTGTGAGTGTTGGAGGAACATTGGGCAAGACCCCAAGCTAGGCATGATGCGGCTTCAAGCTACGTCGGTATTTCCCCAAAGAGGAAGGGATGATGCAGCACAGCAGCGGTAGGTACTTCCCTCAGTGATGAGACCAAGGTTATCGAACCAGTTGGAGAACCAAGCAACACTACGTAAACAATACCTGCATTCAAATAACAAATACTCGCAACCCGACGTGTAAAAGGGGTTGTCAATCCCTTTCGGGTAACAGCGCCAGAAATTGGCAAACATACGTGAGAGAGTAGTATATATTGATAGATCGAACGCCAAATAAAATAAAGTGCAGAAAGGTATTTTTGTATTTTTGGTTTAATAAATCTGAAAATAAAAGGCAAATAAAATAGATCGCAAAGGCAAATATATTAAAGAAGAGACCCGGGGGCCGTAGATTGGCTTCTCTCGAGAAAAAATAGCAAACACTGGGTGAACAAATTACTGTTGGGCAATTGATAGAACTTCAAACAATCATGACGATATCTGGGGAATGATCATTATATAGGCATCACGTCCAAGATTAGTAGACAGACTCCTGCCTGCATCTACTACTATTACTCCACACATCGACCGCTATCCAGCATGCATCTAGTGTATTAAGTTCATGGAGAAACGGAGTAATGCAATAAGAACGATGACATGATGTAGACAAGATCTATTTATGTAGAAATAGACCCCATTGTTTTATCCTTAGTAGCAACGATACATACGTGTCGGTTCCCCTTCTGTCACTGGGATCAAGCACCGTATGACCGAACCCGCTACAAAGCACCTCTTCCCATTGCAAGATAAATAGATCAACTTGGCCAAACAAAACCCAAACATCGGAGAAGAAATGCGAGGCTATAAGCAATCATGCATATAAGAGATCAAAGAAGACTCAAATAACTTTCATGGATAAAAAGATAGATCTGATCATAAACTCAAAGTTCATCGGATCCCAACAAACACACAGCAAAAAGAGTTACATCATATGTATCTCCAAGAGACCATTGTATTGAGAATCAAACGAAAGAAAGGAAGCCATCTAGCTACTAACTACGGACCCGTAGGTCTACAAAGAACTACTCACACATCATCGGAGAGGCACCAATGGAAGTGGTGAACCCCTCCGTGATGGTGTCTAGATTGGATCTAGTGGTTCTGGATTCTGCGGCGGCTGGAATTGATTTTCGTCGACTCCCCTAGGGTTTCTGGAATATTGGAGTATTTATAGAGCAAAGAGTCGGTTCAGGGGGCACCCGAGGTGGGCACAACCCATCAGGGCCCGCCTGGGCCTCCAGGCGCGCCCTGGTGGGCTGTGCTCCCCTCGGAGCACCCCCAGGCGCTTCTCTGGCCAACTGGATGTCTTCTGGTCCAGAAAAAATCCACAAAAAGTTTTGTTGTGTTTGGACTCCGTTTGGTATTGATTTTCTGCGATGTAAAAAACATGCAGAAAATAACAACTGGCACTTGGCACTATGTCAATAGGTTAGTACCAAAAAATGATATAAAATGGCTATAAAATGATTATAAAACATTCAAGAATGATAATATAACATCATGGAACAATCAAAAATTATAGATACGTTGGAGACGTATCAGCATCCCCAAGCTTAATTCCTGCTTGTCCTCGATTAGGTAAATGATAAAAACAGATTTTTTACGTGGAATGCTGCCTAACATGTCATCTCATATTCTTTTCTTTATAGCATGGACATTTGGACTTTTATATGGTTCAAAGCAACAGTCTAGTTTTGACATGATGACTTAAATACTCAAGCATATCAACAAGCAACCATGTCTTTCAAAATATCAATGCTAAAAAAAGTTATCCCTAGCCATCATGCTCAATCATTGATCCATTCATGAAACACACTCGCATATTAAATACACCCAATGCTCAAGTACGATCATAGTGCCTCCTAGTTGTTGCTTTATAAGAGACGATGGAGACTCAAATTGAAAATAAGAATTGCATAAAGTAAAAGAAAGGCCCTTCGCGGAGGGGAGTAGGGATTTGTAGAGGTGCCAGAGCTCAAAGCGAAAATTGAGAGATAAAAACATTTTGGGAGGTGTGCTATTCCCACCAACGAAAATGACTTAGAGTTCCCAACACTTTCCATGCTAGATATATCATAGGCGGTTCCCAAACAGATAATAAAGTTTATTTCTTTTTCCACCATACTTTCACTTTCCATGGCTAACCGTATCCATGGGTGCCCTCCATACAAACACTTTCCAAGAAATTTATTATTTTACAACATAAAGTAAATTCATTTTTCATTTCGCGACTGGGCATCCCTAATACCTTTGCCTTACTCTCGTACAATGACAAGTGAATAAACACTCATCATGAGAATAACACATCTAACACGGAAAATATTAGCCACCCCTCACCGCCTCGCGAGCGGTACGAACACACAAAAGGGAAGTTTATTTTGAAAATTAGAGATGGCACATATAAATTTGCTTATAATGGCAAAAGAATACCGCATATAGGTAGATATACCGGACTCATGTGGCAAAACAGGTTTAAAGTTTTTGGATGCACAAGTAGTGATCATACTTAGTGCAAAATGAAGGCTAGCAAAAGATTGAGAAGCGACCAACCAAGAAACGAATAATCTCATAAGCGAGAATTAAACATTATTAACACCGAATAATGCACCACAAGTAGGATGTAATTTCATTGCATAACTATTGACTTTCGTGCTTGCATAGGGAATCACAAATCTTAAGACCAATATTCTTACTAAAGCACAATTACTCATCAATATGACTCACATATCACATCATCATATCTCAAAACTATTACAAGGAATCAAGTTTATTTTGTCCAATGATCTTCATGAAAGTTTTTATTATATCCTTCTTGGATATCTAACACTTTGGGACTAATTTTCATGTGTTGCTTTTGATAAGCTCAAACAAATATAAGTGAAGATCATGAGCATAATATTTCTTTCTCTCAAATTAATTTAAGTGAAGCAAGAGAGAATTTATTAAAAAAATACTAACTCTCAAATAAATTTAAGTGAAGCAAGAGAGCATTTCTTCAAAAATACTAAAGCACACCGTGCTAAAAAATATATAAGTTAAGCACTAGAGCAAATCCATAGCTCATAAAAATTTAAGTGAAGCATAGAGAGCAATTCTAACAAGTCATGACATAATTTTGGCTCTCTCAAATAGGTGTGTCCAGCAAGGATTCAAGACTTAAAACACAAAGCAAAACAAGTAAAGACTCATATCATACAAGACGCTCCAAGCAAAACTCATAGTATGTGACGAATAAAAATATAGCTTCGAGTAAAATACCGATGGTTGTTAGAAGAAAGAGGGGATGCCACTCGGGGCATCCCCAAGCTTAGTTGCTTGCTTCCCTTTGGATAATAGCTTGGGATGCCATGGGCATCCCCAAGCTTAGGCTCTTCTTACTCCTTATTCCTTCATCCATCATAAGATAACCCAAAACTTGAATACTTCAATCACACAAAACTCAACAAAACCTTCGTGAGATCCGTTAGTATAAGAAAGCAAATCACTACTATAATTAATGCAGAAAACCAATTCATATTTTATTCTTGCATTATATCTACTGTATTTCAACTTTTCTATGGCAAAAACTCATCAAAGAAAACCATAGAATCATCAAAACAAGCACACAATGCAAAGAAAACAGATTCTGTCAAAAACAGAATAGTCTATAGCAATCTGAATATTTCGAATACTTCTGTAACTCCAAAAATTCTGACAAAATTAGGAACACGTGAGCAATTTGTATATTAATCTTCTGCAAAAAGAATTGGTATTTTATCACGCTGCTGTGATTTTTAACAATTGTTTTTCTGGGCGTGAAAGTTTCTGTTTTTCAGCAAGATCAAACAACTATCTCCCAAGAAGAGCCTAAAGGCTTTGCTTGGCACAAACACTAATTAAAACACAAAAAACACAATCATAACAGTAGCATAATTGTGCAAACACTCAAGAACAGAAAGAAAAAAGCAAAAATAAAATTTATTCATTGGGTTGCCTCCCAAGAAGCGCTATTGTTTTACGCCCCTAGCTAGGCATAAAGCAAGGATCTAAGTTTTGCCATCTTTGTTTAACTCTTCAATCAAACACTTAGAATTCTTCATAGATTTAACATAAAGATTCTCAATGAAAATACTCCTAGGAACAAATTTAAAGAATTCATTCTTGCTCAAGGGATCTCTTATAACTTCAACAAAATCCGGGTGAATACTAATCATCTTAAGATCCTCTTTATTGTTATTACTAGAAGTTGCACCCGTGTTCTTAGTGACTTGAGTAGTCTTGCCAATTTTTATGGGAGTTTTTTCTATAATTTTAGCGGAAGCAAAAGCCGTGCTTAAATTACTAAAGATTTCTTCCAATTTGTCAATCCGAGATGGGCTTTGTTCAATTCTCTCATGAATTACGGTCCCCCTTTCATTCAACAACTTTAAAACTTCTCCCGCTTTTGACCCAATTTTAGTAGCAAAATTATGCATCTTTTTATCCAAATTTTCAATATGATCTTCAGTAAGCATTTTCTTTTCAATAGCATCTAATCTTTCCATGACATGCTCAAGAGTCAAAGTTGTTTCATTAATCATAAGAGGCGTTGAGCCCACTAAATTTCCCATAGCAGTAAAAGCATCAAGAGAGGGACACATCAAGAAATTTCCACCGGTAATCGTATCAAGGACGAATCTATACCAAGTGGTGATGCCCACATAAAAACAACAAAGAAGAACAATGGTATATTGCTTACGGATTGATCTATTATGAGCATTGCAAATTCTATACCAAGCATCTTTTAAATTTTCTCCTCCCCTTTGTTTAAAGTTGAGAACGTCGTTCTCGGGAGTGCACGCAATAGAGTAATAACTATCCATGACAACAATAATGGCAAACAAGATTGCACACAAAAACAGATCCGGCAAGAAAACGGTGAACGAAAAAGAGGGCGAATAAAACGGCAAATTTTTGTGAAGTGGGGGAGAGGAAAACGAGAGGCAAATGGAAAATAATGTAAATTGCGAGGAGATGAGATTTGTGATTAGGAACCTGGTATATGTTGAAGATCCTTCCCAGCAACGGCGCCAGAAATTCCTTTTGATGCGACTTGAAGCTACGTCGGTATTTCCCCAAAGAGGAAGGGATGGTGCAGCACAGCGGCGGTAGGTATTTCCCTCAGTGATGAGACCAAGGTTATTGAACCAGTAGGAGAACCAAGCAACACTAGTAAACAACACCTGCACGCAAATAACAAATACTCGCAACCCGACGTGTAAAAGGGGTTGTCAATCCCTTTCGGGTAATGGCGCCAGAAATTGGCAAACGGACGTGAGAGAGTAGTAAATATTGATAGACCGAACGCCAAATAATATAAAGTGCAGCAAGGTATTTTTCTATTTTTGGTTTAATAAATCTGAAAATAAAAGGCAAATAAAATAGATCGCAAAGGCAAATATGTTAAAGAAGAGACCCGAGGGCCGTAGATTTCACTAGTGGCTTCTCTTGAGAAAAGTAGCAAACGGTGGGTGAACAAATTACTGTTGGGCAATTGATAAAACTTCAAATAATCATGATGATATCCAAGCAATGATCATTATATAGGCATCAGACCGACTCCTGCCTGCATCTACTACTATTACTCCACACATCGACCGCTATCCATCATGCATCTAGTGTATTAAGTTCATGGAGAAACGGAGTAATGCAATAAGAACGATGACATGATGTAGACAAGATCTATTTATGTAGAAATAGACCCCATCGTTTTATCCTTAGTAGCAACGATACATACGTGTCAGTTCCCCTTCTGTCACTGGGATCAAACACCGCAAGAACGAACCACTACAAAGCACCTCTTCCCATTCCAAGATAAATAGATCAAGTTGGTCAAAGAAAACCCAAATATCGGAGAAGAAATACAAGGCTATAAGCAATCATGGATATAAGAGATCAAAGAAGACTCAAATAACTTTCATGGATAAAAAGATAGATCTGATCATAAACTCAAAGTTCATTGGATCCCAGCAAACACACTGCAAAAAGAGTTACATCATATGGATCTCCAAGAGACCATTGTATTGAGAATCAAAGGAGAGAGAGGAAGCCATCTAGCTACTAACTACGGACCCGTAGGTCTACAAAGAACTACTCACGCATCATCGGAGAGGCACCACTGGAAGTGGTGAACCCCTCCGTGATGGTGTCTAGATTGAATCTGGTGGTTCTGGACTCTGCGGCGGCTGGAATTGATTTTCGTCGACTCCCCTAGGGTTTCTGGAATATTGGTGTATTTATAGAGAAAAGAGTCGATTCAGGGGGCACCCGAGGTGGGCACAACCCACCAGGGCGCGCCTTGTGCTCCCCTCGGAGCACCCCCCAGGCGCCTCTCCGGCCCACTGGATATCTTCTGGTCCAGAAAAAATCCACAAGAAGTTTCGCTGCGTTTGGACTCCATTTGGTATTGATTTCCTGCGATGTAAAAAATATGCAGGAAACAACAACTGGCACTTGACACTATGTCAATAGGTTAGTACCAAAAAATGATATAAAATGGCTATAAAATGATTATAAAACATCCAAGAATGATAATATAACAGCATGGAACAATAAAAAATTTATAGATACATTGGAGACGTATTAACCGAACAAAAGTCATCAACCTTTTGGATTCGTGTTCATCGTGAGTTCCATGAACGCACAAAGTTGGCACCGTACCAAATGCATAACACGCGCGGGTGGGTGTCCATTTTGAAGCAATGGAGGGTGATATAACAAGAGTGCAACAAGTTTTGTGCCACCCTTGAGAGTATCTAGGCACGCCCCGTGAGCGGCATTGGCATGCAAGACATGGTATGCATGCGCTCCTCTCCGTTTTCATTCCCTTTATGCTTGCATGTCCATTTGCATATCCATTTGCCCATATGCTTGCATGCTATTCATTTGTAGGCATTCAAGGTCCCACATGAAGGCAAGTCCTTGAACCTCTCCCATTGTTGGAGGGTCATCAACACGGAGGAGAAGTTCAAGGCGCAATATGATGCCCTCATGGCGCGTGGGGGGAAGAAAGCCGTGGAGGAGGTTGGGGAGGGCGAGAAGCCACGACCGCGGGGGAAGACCAACTTCAAGAAGGAGGACAAGCGGGATGCAACGTCAATCCGCCTTTATCGCAACCGTGGAGGGCATGATGACCAAGAAGGACTCAAGGGAGGAGAAGCGCCGGCAAGACAAGGAAGAGCAAATGAACGCCTTCATGGAGATCCAAAGGAGGAGGCTTGAGATGGAGGCGGAGAAGCAAGTAAGGATGCTTGAGATGGAGGCGGAGAAGCAAGCCAAGATGCTAGAGATCGAGGCCGCCAATGCCAAGACCAAGGCAAAAGAAGTGGCTCTCGCTACCATGATGACGGGGTGGAGATCAAAGGTGGACGTCAACACCGTGTCGCCGAGGAAGAGGCCGTGGTTCGAGAAGATGCAGTCCGACATGCTCAAGTTCAATGACGGCTGATCTATGGCGGCGACCGCCATCCCTTTTTTATATGTCGGGCAAGTGTGCTGGCATGATCACGGCCGAGATGACGTGGTTGGATTTCCCGCCCCTTTTGTGTGCTGGCATGTGTGCCGGCCGCTGGCAAGTGCGCCGGCATGAACTGTGTGGTGTTTTTTGGAGCTGGGTGCCGGCATGAACTTTGGACGACGGCATGGCCGCTTGCATGATGTACGACCACATGCCTTTTCAAATTTATGCGCGGACATAAAATGGGTCACGGGCGTTGAACGCATTGCCAACCCAAATCGTAAATAGGACGGACGCCGAGCGGGTACCCGACCCAAACGGACAAAAAACGAACAAAACCGTCATCCATTCGGGTTGGCGCGTTGGAGTTGCTGGCTGGAGCTCAAGGAGTCCAAGTGGCTCGCCAAGGAGAAGGCCGTCAACGCGGCGAAAGCCAAGCAGCTCGCCAAGGAGCAGGTCCGTGGGTCCCGGAATCTGGCCAGGCTCACCTCCTTGCCCTTGTTTGACGGTGGCACCACTACCGACAATGACGACGCCCCTCTAGCTGCTGCAGATGCATACGCTACCGACCGTCCCTCGAGGGACGCCAAGGGGAAGGGCCCGAGGAGGAAGTGGTGAACTCCTGACACCTTCCTAATCGTATTTATCATAGATCGTGGCTAGTTTATCAAACGATCCAATCTAATGTGAACATGTTTTATGTCCGGCTGTAATGAACTTGCTGTTCCGATGCTAGCAGGTTACTGACCTTCCTCGGTTAGTCAACCACCCTTCCTTTTCTTTTGGAATCAGTTAGAGAACGGCAACAACACCAACTGCTCCAAGCCCTAAACAGAAAAGGACTACTCACTCGCGTCCAAAACCATGCACCACAAGGTCCACATCTGATCACATGCATCACCCATCAGCACGTACCCGCAACCGTTGTGTGCCCCTCAAGATTAAGAGTGAACAATACCAGTAGATCGACTTGATCCGTACGTTCCGCAGAAACTGCCCGATCTCTAGATGTAGTCCATGCAATGACACAAGTGGCTGCGAGACGAAGGTTCTTTATGAGTAGTAGCTGGTGACTGTTCACCAGCTAGTAGCGCTGCAAAATAATTTAACCCTGGCGCTGGTGGTGTCAGTTAAACCGCCGACAAATCATGCGTATTCTGGGACAACCACGACTGCATGTGCGGCCTGCTACATTGCACTGGCTAGTTGTGGCGCCGTGGTTCAGGGACGATAGCTACTATAGTGGAATCGTTGACATTGCAGAGAGAGTTGATGTGATTGTAATTAACCCTAAGTATGCTTGAATAATAATTTAAGATGCTTGCAAGCTGTTGCTAGAGTGGACGTTTTAACCAAACCATATAATTAGGAAATATTGCAACGCACTCTTTGGCGTGGTCCAGAACTTCATACCGACACTGAAACTTGCCGGTGGATTCACCTGTAGTATCTCTCAACAGCGTAAGTTAGTTGGAGCGACTCATGTTGGCACATAGAGCATATACAGATGGACGCCTCAAACCCCTTTTATATATTTGGACGACGGTCCGGTTACTAATCGGTCAAAAGAAAAAAAAGACCTAAGGGGCTCTTATATCGGCTCCGAATGGCTGGGCTGATTAGCATTCTTCATATTCAGTCCAAATTTAGAGCGGATTTAAAAGACCCGTCACATCGGATTAGGCACACGCTGGCGCACCCGACCCACGTACATTCGTCCTCGTCCGCTTGCCAGACCAGACCCTAGCCACTTCACTCCGCTGCGAAGCTCCCGTCCGGCGATCTCCGGCATGACAGGCAGCGGATCCGAGTCCTCCTCACCCGATCTGCGGAATGAGACCTCATCCCGGTCGGGCCCGAGAAGGAGATGGTCGTTAGCATTGCGCTCCGCCGCGCCCGCGAGGTGAACGCCCGAAAACGGTCGGACTCGATCCGGCGGGAATCCAAGGCCTCCGTCCAAATGGAGCTTGGATCCGGCACAAGGCATGTCGTCACTGCCTCACCGGAGGTAGTGCGCTCCATCTAGCGTCCGAACGCTGTAGAGGTGCAGCTCCTTCGTTGGTGCAACAACGGGAAGACCTTCTGTGGCCTGTCCACTGAGGCTATGGTGCGGCGTGCCTGCCGTGCGTGGAAGAGGGTGTGGGGGACCGCGGCAGCCCTCGCGGCGGACGTCGGGAGGCGGAGTCGCACTCTCCGAGGCCGATACGGGAGGCCTGCAACCCTAGGCACCGCAACTGCGTCGTGGTGGACGTCAACCTCCAACCACGACGGATCCATCGTCGACCCCACATCGACCGCGACGAGCTCCGGCGAGAAAGACTAGGGCATGGGGATGGCGGTGCCTCGAGTCCCGTGAGCCAATGTGTGTCCCATGTCCTACTCCATCTCGTCGACGACGGCACCGACACTCCGAGGAGCGCATCTAGTCGACGGACATGGGCACGGCGGAGCCGGACGAGTTTCGCTTGAGATTACATTTCACGTGCATGTAATTGTATGGATTTCCGGATTCGTAGTTGAGGTATCAGATTGTGGAAACGATAATTTAAGGTACGATCGGCCACTGTCCACGAACATGTCCGTGGCGTTTGAGGGGTCAAATTTGATGTGTTTGGTTGTATATGATCTTACCGTCTCTGAGTCGCGATATAGGCTGTTTTAATATTGGCACATAAACATTTTGACCACGGCCATCAATGAGAACATGTTATTTCAAATAATAGGAAGAATCTCTCGCAGAATAAATAAATAATAGGAAGAATAAATTGCAAGAGTATACTCCACTCTAGATATATATAACAATACTAAACGAGGCTGCTGGTAATTTTCTCTATGTACATGTCTAACGTAAGCCCTAAACTATGGCGCTTGGTCGTTGACTATCTTTGGATTTGCTGAGAATATTCTAGAAATACAAACGACAAGAGGTACCTTCCAAAACCGAGCAAGATAGGCTTGTATTAGTATTCACATCGAACGAAGCACAATAACTTGATGGCTACGATTGAAAATACCGATGTAGTACCGAGCAGCACTTGCTCCTTTTGTCGATAAGAGCACGGTTAAGCCAATAATCGGTTATGAAAGTTGACATGTCACGTAAAACCAACCTAATAGCGGACTTGTATAATAGTAAGTTTTCAAAAAATATGTACTAATAATTTACACATCTTATAATTTCAAAAAGTTTCTTGAGCCTCGTGCTATAACCGGCTCTGATTTTACAACTCATTTTTCTCATGTCTCCTCTTCCCTCTCCTTCAACTAAGGGCATCTTCAACGCAATTCGTAAATTTCCTCCCGTATATGTCCGCGGACAGGGGACCAATCCGCGAACACAGATGCGGGAGGTAGACATCCAACGCTGCCCGTATATATTTAAACAACAATGTGAACTAACCAGACAAAATTCGTTCAAACACGGTCGGATTTCATATAAATATGATAGATTTCATATAAACATGACGAATTTCATTACATTTCAAACATACATCAACTAAGTTGTGCTCGTCCGACTCTGGAGGTATAATTAATACACCTAACCTATGATCGTCGACGCCCGTTCCCCATGTCCGGCCAGGAGCCCCGAGAATTGAAACTTCTCCTTCTCCAGTTCCGCCTCGGTGCTCTCTAGCTCCGCCCCTGTAACCGTCGCCTCCGGAGATCCTGGAACTGAAGTTGACCGCCTCCACATCGCTGCCAAGCGGCAAATCGGGCGACGATGTTCAGCCCACCAAGCTTGGCTTCAACGGGAGGGGAGGAGCGGTGCCCTTCTTGGGACCCGAGCGGCGGCGACCTATCGTGCTCTACTCTTCCTCGTTGCCGGCGGCGCCTGCGGACGTGCTGGCTTCATGGTCGTGGCGGCGGGACGCGGCCTCGGTGGAGCCGACGTTGACCTCCGCCAGGTCTTCGTCCGGCGTGATCGCCCTGCCGACGGTGAGCTGCTCCTCCGCCTGCTGGTGCTCCTGGAGGAGCTGGTGGTTGTAGGCGGCATCGGCCCGCGCCTCCCAAAATTTCTCCTCCAGCTCCTCCCGCACTATGTCCATGTAATGTAATGGGCATGGGCCTCGCCGATGGTCATGGTGCAATGCACCGGCGAAGGTGGCGCCTCTCGTCGTCGGCCGCGTCCTCCATTGGGACGTCGTCGTCCTCCGGCTGCCTGTCGGCCAGCCAGCCGGTAGCAATGGCAGCCATCTCCTTCTTCTGCTCCGGCGTCAGCCCATCCCAGAGAGCTTTGGAGCGCCAGAAATCCATGGTGGGAGTGGTGCGGATAGAATAAATGGATCGAAGGCGGATGGCTGCGGCTATGGCCGGGGTAGCAGTTTCTATAGCAATGGTGGGCGGCAGATGTACGGACGGGTGGCACCGGAGTAGACGTCTCGGCAACCGAGTGTCATTAATGTGGGTGGCAGACGGACGGACGGACGACCGTCGTGTCCTTTGAACGCGGAGCATACGCCTGCACCGGGAGGCGACACTTTCTTGGCCGCGCGCCGCTTCAATGCCGGCGCCAGTGAGAGGTCGTGTCCACTCTAGCCGGGTATGAATCCGGCACTGACGCTCTGGACCGGCGCTGACCATTTTGGGAGGGAAGCGCGCGTGAGGGAGGGGGGCTGGGTGGGCCAGGGCGATCAGACGTGAGCTTGGGAGCGGTTCGAACGCCCGCAAAGCCCCTCACATTTGTCTTCGGTTTGCGGAAGAAAGTGGATCCGGACCATCCTGTGGACCGATATAAGCCCGCGTTGGATGGCACGACACGTCTAGACAACGCGGTCTGGATGTATGCGGACGTTTTGAGGGTCGGCGTTGAAGATGCCCTTATGCTATCTTAGACTGGTCATAGTGAGAGTAACTTAGCTAATAACATTAGGCACCCCAAGAAATATTTGCTTATGTGGCAAGTAGGTAATGAAGAGAGAGGTGTTTATGTTACATAGTATGTTACTGTAACATAACACACCCAAGGCAAAATGAGTTTATATCTAAATAATTCACACAAAAAAAGGTTTACATTTAAATAAATAAAGGCTTGTTGACACCATACATACTTTAATTTGCGATATTTATATTGACGATTGAATTGTATGTGCGAAATATGGCACCCACCGTAAAACCCTAGATCCATCGTCACTGACTGTAGGTGCACCACTGCTGGGAACCAAAGGTCCTCTCTCCATCTCTGTCCCACACACAGTCATTATGGACCTCTTTTTTGCGAGAAAAAAGGAATTCTCATTACTCAAGGAGGCTTCTCAGCGAGAACCAGGTTTATAACAAAGTCCATCCCGGCAGTAAGCCAGACTGCTGTGCGCGGAGTGCTACGGCCATAGGCGGCCAGCTCATGACTAATCCTGTTCTGCAGACGGCTACAAAGAGTAAAAGAGATCTCGCTAGCATCGCTTCCAGCCAATCTACGAATCTCCTTTATAAGTGCACGATGTGACGATCTATCCATCTCGCGTGCTGTAATCATCGACACCACCTCCGCGCTATCCAACTCAACCAGAATAGGTAGGTTAGATCGGTGCAAGGCCAGCTCCAAGCCTTCTCTGCACGCTTCTAGCTCCGCCTCTAAAGCGTTGTCGCATGTACGTAGCTCCCTACATGCGCTGTAGATGATCTCGCCTCTGTCATCACGCAGGATCATACCTCCTCCCGCCGCACCTATGGCCGCTATGTAGCTCCCATCCGTGTTCAACTTAACCCAGCCCGGCTGGGGCGGTACCCAGTGTGCGCGCACCTTGGGCGCCGTACTTTCTGGAGCGCGTGGTGGTGAAGGCAGGACCACCATCTTCCCTTTCTCTAGGTTACCATCAGGATGTTGCTGTATGCACATGAGTGAGTTGATGTATCCGTGCAAAAAGCGTCGAGAGGCTTCGGCAGTGGGCGGCGCCTTGTCGTGTGTGATCTCATTCCGGACATGCCATACTCTCCACATGGTCATGAGCACCACCAGTCTCGCCATCTCATCCAAGGGGTCCAGCAGTGAAAAGATCCACTCTGGGCCAGTGTTGACGATGGCCTCCACCTTGGGGATGTTCCAGTCCAAGGCCATAACTCGCCAGAGCTCTCTTGCCAGGGGACACCTGCAAAGCGCATGGAATCCATCCTCGCGTTCAACACCACACAAGGGGCAAATGTCAGTAAGCTCGAGGTGTCGCGAGGCTTTATTGGTCCAAGTAGCAAGTGAGTTGGTGACGACTCTCCAAGCGAACACGCGTACCTTAGGGGGAGCAGGGCACCCCCATATGATCTTCCAGATGGCGCGACGACCATCCGGTGCCCTGCTCGTGGCGGAAGCCGAAGGACGCTCGCGCTCGTCCATGGCCAGGCGGTAGGCGGACCGAACGGTGAAGATACCGTTCCTCTTCGATGCCCATGCAATAATATCCTCGGTGACGCGGGTCGACGTACGGATACTGGTGATGACGTCGACATCCGCAAGGAGGAAGTAGCGGCGGAGCAGGTCCATGCGTCATTATGGACCTCTATACTCCCTTTCTTGTGTATATTTCTGGTCCAAAGTAAAAATATATTTACTGCCATACTTGGCCTACATTTTGATTCGGAGAATTATCTTCTTCACCACTCTGCTCAGGGGTAGATAATGTAACGAAACTAACACGCCGACAACCATCCACCCTAGTGTGCTTAGCAGCTAGCTGGTGATCGGGATGAGTTGTTTCCAAACCAGAAATGATCGATGTACTACGAGAGAAAGGAGATCACACAAAAAGTAAGTACGTATTTGTGATGATGTTGATAGACCAACAAATTATATCCTGCTAAAGGGCGCGAACTTTACATCAACCATCGTACATTTCAATTGGAAAGAGGTACTCATACTTGTCTGGTTGGCCAATTTAGTCCTCGTAGTTAGAAATACCCGAAATACGATCACTAAACTTGTCTCAGAGGTTCACATACGGTTCAATGTATGATTTCTTATACTACGCGCTGATTTGGCAGTTGACTGGCTTGTCCATGTGTTGACCGCCAACTCATCAGCATCTGGTCGGAAAGGATCAATACGGGGCAATACGAGGGTCTTTTTGCAAAATCGTCAAGGAAAAAAATAGCAGCCCACCTGGTCGGACCAGCCGCTCTCCCCTGCTCCCCTCCCTTATTTGTCGTCGCTGCCGAGGTGTGACCTCGAGCTCGCCGGCGTGGACGAGTGTGGCGACGGCCGCCATGAGCTCGTCGTCAGACGCCGAGCCGCCGCCGTCCGCTCAGTTTGGGAGGGGCCTTGCTGACGTCCCTCTCGCTCCCTCCCGGCGTGAGGGCCACTCCACGCAGTACACCCGTCCCGAGCCGCACTTGCCGATGAGGTTCTCGTCGGCGAGCCCGCGCAGCACGGCGGCTTCGCCAAAGTCCAGCGGCTGGGTAAGCTTCCAAGCTTTTTCGAGCGGCGCGAGCCCCTTCCGCCTCTTGATGTCGCAAATGATGAAGAAAGCGAGCACAACGATGACGACTAGTAGAGCAGCGGCGGTGGCGGCGACAAGGCCGGTGCGGAGGCCTGGTAATACCTTGTTGGATGACCTGGCTGCACACGAACTCACGCCGGTGAGGTTCCCTGACGATGTCGGGCCCATGCAGAGCGTGGGTTTGCCCAAGAAGCTTCGGTCGTAGGTGGAGACAGCGAGCGCCTCCGGGACCTCGCCGACGAGATTATTGGATGAAAGATTTAGCTGGTTCAACCTTACCGATCCTAGCGCTGGCGGGATGCTGCCAGAGAGTTGATTGGATGAGACGTCGAGCAGGGTGAGCACCAGCATAGAGCCCAATCCTGCTGGTATCTCGCAGGTGAGCTGGTTGTTGCTGAAGTTCATCTGCGTGAGGCCACCGAGCGACACGATGCTCGCCGGGATCGCTCCCGACAGCTTGTTAGTAGACATGACTAACTCCTGCAGCAACGGCATTCTGGCAGTGAGCCGTGCCGGTATCTCGCCGGAAAACAAGTTGTTCCCGGTGTTGAACTTCTGCAGCTTAGCTCCCGACAGCTTGTTAGTAGACATGACTAACTCCTGCAGCAACGGCATTCTGGCAGCGAGCCGTGCTGGTATCTTGCCGGAAAACAAGTTGTTCCCGGCGTTGAACTTCTGCAGCTTATCCTCCGATGACGGAAGGCCGCTGGTGAACTACTTGTTCCAGATGTGGAGCCTCGTCATGTTCCAAAATAGAGTCTCTAGCAGGGTACCCGTGAGCCCTCCATTGTCTCTTGATGCACACGTTCACACATAATTCTGATCTGTCTGTTCTGTTCTATTACCAGTATCTGGTCTCTCTGGGAGCGACTGCACAAAGTCAGGTCCTCATCGGCACGGGGCTGCTTGCTGGTTCGATCGTCTTTCTTCTCACCCTGATTTGGGGAACTTGTGTTGTTGTTGGCAAGTGTGGTGTTGGGGAAAACGGTGTTGCTATTGATTCAACTGACACTATGTTGTCACTCTGTATCTATGTTGTTGTTACTACAGTATGGAAGATTTCTGATGCTTGATTGTGTTGTAAATTATGAAGTAGAATGCTGTCAGTTTTATCTGGAAAAGAATACAATGGTTCAGTTATTTAATTATTTAACAGTGTTTGATATGATCGCACCCTGTTGCAGGCTCTCGCAAACTCGCGCGCAACAATGCAAGAACAGACAGGAACCCGATCAACGAGTCAAATCGGCCATGATCTGAAGCAGCAGCTCGTTCCACACATCGATCAATACCGGCAAGCACTAGTGCAGGCAGTCGATGTGGAAGCCGTTCTGCTCGCCGGCGTCGTGTCCGTACCAGTCAGGGTGCCCGTTGGGACATCGCGGCATGATCCGGGCCACCTCCATCAGCCTGAGCCGCACGCGATTCTTCCTCTCCTCCCCCTCCGCCGCTCTGAACTCCTCCAGCTGGGCCCTGTAAAAACCGCCCTTCGGCTCCGCCGTCTCATGTCCGGGCACTCCTTGCTGTCGAACCACCCGCCGTACGCGTAGTGCGTCGGCGCCACTATCCGCAGGAACGTGAGCGCCCGGAGCACGGTGTGGAACGCCACGCGCTTCACGTACCGCAGCGGGAGCGCGGTCACGTTGCCGTCCGTGGAGCCGAAGCCGTGGCAGCCGACGACACGGCCGCGGCAGTAGTACATGGACGGGCGCGCAAACTAGTGCGACGCGGACATGACCACGTAGTCGTGCTCCTTGGCAGCGAGCGACCGCTCATCGGGCTCGTCGAGATGGAGGTCGTTGGGGCCGGCGAACACCTCTCCCTGCCTGTCGGGGCCAACCGCCGGGGGAGGGTGGTCTTGGCAATGGCATGGCGGCTCCAGGCCGGCAACTGCGACGACGGCTGCAGGGGACTAGGGTTGAGAGGGGAGAGGAGAGGAGAGCGAGGAGCGAGGTGCAGGGGCGGCCGACGTTAATTACATTTTTTTTGCAAAAGAAACCCCGTTTGATTCGTTTCGACCAAGTGTTGATGAGTTGGCGGTCAACGCACGCGTGGACAAGCCAGTCAACTACCAAATCAGCGTGTACGTATAACAAATTGTACATTGGACCGTATATGAACCCTGAGACAACTTTAGTGATCGTATTTCAGGTATTTTTAATTACAAGGACTAAATTGGCCAACGCGATGAGTATGAGGACCTCCAGTGAATTTTCCTCTTTCAATTGTCACCCGGTAGCTATAGCCTATTCACATTTGCCGCTTTCATATTTTTTTTAGAAAAGGAGGATGACCCCCGGCCTCTGCATCTGGGATATTCATACAGCCATTTTATTGATTATTCTCGAGGACCTTACAAAATAAAACAACATTACACCTGAATCCATCATCTTGCCAATCTGCCGCTACTCCTATCCATATGATGAAGGGGTGCAAGTTAGGCCACATACCCAAACCTCTCACCTAAGCCTAACATCTAAAGCCGGAGGCCCCGACCGAGCCATCTGCCAGGTCCGGGGCACAAACCGGTCTGATGCACTCACATGTGTCGTCGCCGCCATCTTCCACTGGTCCATCTTCATAGAAGATTGATGTGTCAACCTTGGCAGGTCCTCTGCCATCAATGCCACCACGACGCCGAACAACGACCTCCACCTACGCGAGCCTTGGCAGGTCCTCCGCCATCCATGCCACCACGACGCCAGACGTCGACCTCCACGAACGCGAGTCCATCTCCATGCAACGGGCGTAGATCCATGGTAGGATAGGACCGCACCACCGCCGTCGTCCACCACCCAACCCCAAGGTTCCCAAAGCGGCGCCTTCAAGAATGGAACGACGCCATGAGTGCCGCGGCCTCCCAACAAACTTAGGGCTTTCGCTCGGGAGACCTAGGGAAGGGGAAGTGAGGAGATCAGTCCATACGGACGCCTCCAAGGAGGAGAACGGCGCCATCAGGCGTCGCCGTCGGCGCGGCCGGTCATGGCCGGCCAGGGATTTCGACCGAACTAGATCACCACCACCAGCAACGCCTCCTTTACAGAATCGGTGACCAAGGGAGGCGCGGCCCGACTAGTTTGGCCCGCACGCCGAACAGGGGAGGAGGGGAGGCGCCAGATCGCGCGCACCGACCGCCGCAGAAGACGCCGCCAGCCGCCAAAGACCATCGGGATCCCGCCGCCCGCGCGGCCAGGACGCCAGATCCACCGCCCGCACGGCTGCTTGCCGGAGCCTGCCGTGCCTCGCCAAAGGAGCCTCTGCTCCAGATCCGGGACTCCCCATGCAGGCAGGGAAACCGAGGCCCTGCCGCCACCATCCTTGGCGCCCCGGGCTTGCCCGACGGCTGCCTCAGGCGGTGGCGAGGAGGTGGACGATGTGGGGAGGGGGTCGTGGCGGCGCGGCTAGGGTTCCCCCGCCGCCGCCGGGGGAGGCGACGCGGGGGTCACGGGAGGGGTTAGGTCGCCAGTTTCGTATAGGTTCATCTTTATACGTATATAGCATGTGGCAAGTCTTTTTGCCCTATTCAAAAGGTTTGTATAGGCTCATCCGCGGTGTGCTTTTTGATATATTATTATGGGATTTTTATTTTTGTGCCCCTGGTTTGTTAGTTGTACTCATTCATCTCCATGCTCTTAACTTTTGCTCACTTTTACCCACTCCCTTGCCCGAAACCCTCAGTACAGGTTACAACGGTCGTTGCCGTCGGGTCAATGCCTTTGACCGTTAACTCTGAAGAGTGGGGCCGCGTAGGGCCGAGTCCACCTTTGACCGTTTACCCGAATAGAGGTTTCGTATGCTGACCGTATAATGGTATTCGTATACGTGGGCGCATGCAACTGACCGCGGTCGTGGGGTAGCACGTGTCCATGGGACATGCCCGAAACGTCCCATCGTATAAAGAGGGGGAACCACCTCCCGGCGCATGGCCCCTACCATTTCCCCCAGGGTTTTTCGCCAAATCCCCTCCATGCCGCATCGTCTTCCTCTCCCCCACCAGCGTCGTCTCGCTCTCCTCCACTGCCTCCACCGCACCGTCTCACTCTCCCCCACCGCATCCTTTTCCTCACCTTCATCGCCTCCTTCTGTCCGATGGCGGAAGCTCGTAGCGATGCCGGCGCAGCGGCCGGAGATGTAGTGGAGCTGCAGCGCGCGGTGACCGCGGATGAAGTGAAGGACGTTGGTGGCGTCCACGGCGGTGCGAGGAAACTCGCAACCACTGCGGATGTGGAGAAGGAGGTGGCGGGCTCTGCCTCAGCGCTGCCGGAGCAGCAGGTGACGGTGTCGAGCGGCGCAGTCCATCCCGATACCCTCGATGCGCAGCCTGGCGAGGAGCAGGAGGTATTTGCACTTGCTTGTTAGTTGCAATATTTAGGATATTAGGTTGTAGAGTTAGTTGCATTTGTTAGATTGTGATTCATACGATAGTACAGATGGTTAGAGTAGTTGGTTTGACAGATGGGCCGGGGTTTTCTGTATGGGGGATGGAGGATTTTGTACTAGGGTTTTTTGGATTACATTCGTTGCAAAAATACTAGATAGATCTATATGAGAGATAGGGATCTATGTGCTTCAATGCTACACAGATGTATGCTTATTAGATTTATTTTTAATGCTACACAGATTGGGGTTTTAGTTGCTACACACATGTATGCTTATTATATTGGGTCCCTATTAGATTTATTTTTGAATGCTACGCAAATTGGGGTTTTGAATGTCATATGCCCAAATAGAATCCATTGAGTAAGAAGTTATTTGATTCATTAGTATATAAATTTGTCCACAATATGTAGTTATATTAGCTCTGTTGTTCAATGTGTGTGCATGACAATGGAAAATGCAAATAGAATCAATAGTATATTAGCCCTATGATCAATGTGTCATGTGTGCATATCTAAATTTTCAATTGGCTTCTGTATTTACTAGTGATGGATGTAATTGTATATTTGGGAGGATGATGGTTGGGGGAAAAAGAGGAAGTTGGCCCTTACTGGGTTCGACCCGTACGATCTAGAGTATAGTGACGCCGAATAATATGAGGTAAGCCTACTTGAAATTTAGATTTTTCATTTAGTTCCTTTGACATGGTGTATATGAATCTATAATGTATTAATGTAATTCATTCATGTGTGCAGTATGATTCTGTAGAAAATATGTACAAGGGCAACGCCGCGTCCTTCACAGCGAAGGAGGTGGAGAAGATCAAGCACTACTGCAGGATGCTGCTAACGCGACACTACGATTAGAGACCCTTCGAAGAAACTATGTGCGATGCCATAATTGTAAACGGTGGTGTAAAATAACTGTCAAGAAAGGTGCAAAACGTTTGCGATGGAGGATGCATCAAACACGGTTCAGATTTTAGTTGCGTGTGCGATGCAGGGCATACGGTTCAGCTCAATTAACTGTTTGCGATGAGGAGGAACAAAAGAAACGGGCAGCCAGATGAAGGTGTGTGCGATGTACAACATACGGTTCACTCGGATGAACTGTTTATGATTAGGCAACACAAAAGAAACAGTCAGCCCGATCAAGGTGTGTGCGATGTACAGTATACGGTTCACTCGGATGAACTATTTGTGATTAGGCAAGAGAACAGAAACGGTTCAATATAACAAGATGTGTGTGATACGCGGCAAACAGGTCTGTAATCAGAAATGTGTGCGAAGACCGATAATAACACAGACAAGTGCTTCTAATAAGACGTATGTGATATGCTCTGTCTACACAACGTCTATTGCCCATTGTGGGACGGGCGGTCATCCGGATACGCCATAAGGATGCGAAGAGGCATTCCTATCAGCAAGGACTAGTTGTTCCACCAGTAGCTCATGTAAGAAAACTATCAAGTTAAGTGTGCTCAGGCTGGAGCAGCCATCAGATGGGTGACTGGATGGGAAGTTGTGTTGATGTTAAATTAACTGATAGGATGGGTCATTTCGGTCAAATGACCAAAATGACCCATTCCCTCAACTAATTTAACGTCGAGGTCCTTGTTTTTTTATTTTTATTTTTTAACACATGTTAAAGAAGGTCTACCGCATTACTTTTTGACAATGTGCGATACGTGGCATACCGTTGATCCATCCGACCTGTTTGTGATGGAATAGGTCGTGTGTTTTATGGGCAAAGGCTTGCTAGTATTCAACCGTTTGGGATTGATGAATTCATCACCGACGGGTTCCCTAGTGTGGTCCGTGTTCATCTAATCATCATCTACTTCTTGTGCTAGCTCGATGTTCCTTCTATGCTAAGTTTCCATTAATTGATGGCGTTTTATAAACACGCCACCGTTTCCCGCCATTTCCTCACCTGTTTCCCGCCACCCTGCTATATTGCGCATAGGCGGCGCGCGAAGCATAGAGGCGACAAGCACAGCCTATAGCACATCCACCTTTTCCAAGCATGCCAACCCACCAAAGCGCCACCTCTGCCATCAACCTCGTCGACGAGGAAAACGAGCAGGCGCCACGGCCCGTCGAGGCCAAGGCGCTCCCTGGCAACGTGATGGACGACGCCGTGATGCGCGTCATCGCTAGGGTTGAGCAGACCTTTGGCGCATGGCGCTTGAGCGCCGCGGATCAAGATAGGCATGTCAGCGCCGACATGCTACAGCTCGCCGCACAACATGATCGATGGCGCGCCGCAGAGCAAGCTAGGCGCGTCCGCGTAGATAGGCCGCGGCTCGCCGCATGGCGAGACCATTGGAGCGCCGCCGAGTGAGAGGCGCGGAACGCCGCACAGCAAGAGCGGATCCATCGTCGCTTGCCTGCTGTCGACACGGCATCGCAGCTGGGTACACATCCCGTCAGTACCCCCATTCCTTGCCAGGAGTGAGCAGAGGCCCTCAGCGCCGCACTTGCACCAGAGGCCGGCCGCGCCATACTTGCACCGGACGCGCGCCGCGCCGTTCGCATGGGTGCCGCCATTTGTCTTGTCCGCGGCCCGCTGGATGCCAACGCGCTGGTCCGTAGGCTTGACCGCCTCCTTGGCCCAGGTGTCCACCTGGGCGCAGTAGAGGAACATGGCCGGCGCATCCTCGAGCTGGTGATCTCCGATGAAATAGCCAACTTGGAGCTCGAGATCGCGCTCCAGATGTACCGCGAGCGTGTCGACCGCTTGGACGAACGCCTGCACGAGTTCAGGCAGAGCCAAGAGCTACCCTAGGCAAGGGCTGCTGGTCATGGCCTCATGGACGCGTTTTATTTTGAAAAGTCGTTTCGACGTGGATAGCTATGTATTCACAGCAATCATAGTATTGCTCTGTTTCAATGTGTGTACTCTGTTTTCCATTCTTATATGTTCTGTTTCAATGTGTGTATATACGCTTTCCATTCTGTATATGTGGATGATAACAGCTAGATTCAAATTAGTATACAAAAACAGATAAAAATGGAATTCATAATATATATATATATTAATTGTTCATTAGTTCATCACAGAATATATATATATAATATCATCACATATACGTGATGATACTTAACTACTAGGTACACAATGCATAAAATTGAAAACGAACAATACTAAAACTAATAGTCCCTCCTGGGGCCAGTATTCCGGCAGCCCCTCGCCAGCAGCTCCCTGGTGTGCGGCGTCTTCCCAGTGCGGAGGCAGTACACCGACTCCTGCGCCTCGCAGCGCTTGACGTACCGATCTGCCTCTTGCTGGTGGACGCGCGCGGCCGATCTTGCCATTTCGTTGGGCGCCCACCGGAGCTCCTCGTCGGTGGCACGCTAGAGCTTATCGGCCCACCTCCACGCAGCGACAAGGCGCCAACACCTATGACCTTCCTTGCGAAGTACCCGTCTTCATACACCTCCTCGGCACGACGACGCGCCCGCCCCCAAAGCTCCGCCGCCTCCTTTTTCCAGGCGGCATCACGGGCTTCACAGGCCGCCTGGTACCTGGCTTCCTCCTCCGCCATCTCCTTCTTGAACGCCACTTGCCTGGCTTTCCTAGTCGGCGACAGCGACTTCCACAAACAAAGATTGTACTGGCCCCAAAACCAATCCAAAGTTGGGGGGTCCGGCGCAACCTCGTCAGGCGGCGCGTAGGGGTCCTCGTCGCTGCTAATCGAGTGAGCGTCCTCGGGGGGCGGCGACTCCTCGGCGCGTGGGCAGACTGGCGGCGCCATGGTAGAGATTTGAGAGAGAGAGAGGGCGAGCGAGGGGAGGATGTAGATGAGAATGCAGGAGGGACGACGTGAGCAAGGTAGTATTTATTGGCGGCCGGAATCTAGATCGACGGGGACAGTACACACGCCGGTCGCCGAAATTTATGAGTACTGTAGTTTGAATTACACACGATTCCCGCAGCAAAATCCGTGTGTGAACATAATAGCTGACGGTTTCCAATACAGAACCGTGTCTGATTAATGATCCCCGCCAATCACCTACCAAACCTCGAGCCGTGAGATAGAGTGCCAATCGTGTGGGGGCCGGTTGTCTTACGAGATCTTTCCATTTTCTTTTTTGAACACCAGATATTTACATCGTCTGATGATTTTTTAACTCGCACACAAGTACACAAAAATATGATTTTTCAAACCGTTTTGGTTAGGCGTTGCATGTAGATGTAGTTCAAATTTGAATTATGGTCATTAAATGGTTAGAAAATCACTTAAATGTCTTTAAAAGGTCAAATGACCCCTGAAATTTTCCAAATTTTCACATGACAGTTGTATAGTGCACGTTAAACATAGGAAAAAATTTGAAGGCCGTAAGAGGAAGCTATCTCCCGTCCGTCATCAAACATGCATTGTTGCCTCTCGGAACCACGAGCCTTCTAGTGAGTTGCTCCGGTTTGTGAAGGGTGTGTGTCCAAACTTTCGTCAAATAGGCCAATTTTTTACCACATCATCTTGGTGGCATGACATTAAATCAAGCAAGGTTTCATGTTTTACTGATCATTTTTTAATTTTTTGGAATTAAAATGCCATGGCATGCACTCCATGCATGTGCCCATGCCTTGAGACCAATATGTTTGAAAATTCCTTCTAATTTACTGCACATGAAATTAACTCGCACACAAGTACACAAAAATATTATTTTTCAAACCGTTATGGTTAGGCATTGCATGTAGATGTAGTTCAAATTTGAATTACGGTCATTAAATGGTTAGAAAATCACTTAAATGTCTTTAAAAGGTCAAATGACCCTAGAAATTTTCTAAATTTTCACATGACAGTTGTATTAGTGCACGTTAAACGTAGGAAAAAATTTGAAGGCCATAAGAGGAAGCTATCTCCCATTCGTCATCGTACATGCATTGTTCCCTCTCGGAACCACGAACCTTCTAGCAAGTTGCTCCGGTTTGTGAGGGGTGTGTCCAAACGTTCATCAAACATGCCAATTTCTTTACCACATCATCTTGGTGGCATGACATTATCAACCAAGGTTTCATGTTTTCCTGATCATTTTTTTATTTTTTGGAATTAAAATGCCATGGCACTCCATGCATGTGCCCATGCCTTGAGACCAATATGTTTGAAAATTCCTTCTAATTTACTGCACATGGAATTAACTCACACACAAGTACACAAAAATATGATTTTTCAAACCGTTATGGTTAGGCATTGCATGTAGATGTAGTTCAAATTTGAATTACGGTCATTAAATGGTTAGAAAATCACTTAAATGTCTTTAAGAGGTCAAATGACCCCTGAAATTTTCCAAATTTTCACATGAGAGTTGTATTAGTGCACGTTAGACATAGGAAAAAAATTGAAGGCCATAAGAGGAAGCTATCTCCCGTTCGTCATCAAACATGCATTATTCCCTCTCGGAACCACGAACCTTCTAGCGAGTTGCTCCGGTTTGTGAGGGGTGTGTGTCCAAATGTTCGTCAAACATGCCAATTTCTTTACCACATCATTTTGATGGCATGACATTACATCAACCAAGGTTTCATGTTTTTCTGATCATTTTTTTATTTTTTGGAATTAAAATGCCATGTCACTCCATGCATACGTATGCATGTGTCCATGTCGTGAGACCAATATGTTTGAAAATTCCTTCTAATTTACTGCACATGGGATTAACTCGCACACAAGTACACAAATATGATTTTTCAAACGGTTTTGGTTAGGCGTTGCATGTAGATGTAGTTCAAATTTGAATTACGGTCATTAAATGGTTAGAAAATCACTTAAATGTCTTTAAAAGGTCAAATGTACCCTAGAATTTTCAAAAATTTCACGTTACAGTTGTAGTACTGCACGTTAGACGTAGAAAAAATTTGAAGGCCGTAAGAGGAAGCTATCTCCCGTTCGTCATCAAACATGCATTGTTCCCTCTCGGAACCATGAACCTTGTAGCGAGTTGCTCCGGTTTGTGAGGGGTGTGTGTCCAAACGTTCGTGAAACATGCCAATTTTTTTTACCACATCATCTTGGTGGCATGACATTACATCAACTAAGGTTTCATGTTTTTCTGATCATTTTTTTACTTTTTGGAATTAAAATGCCATGTCACTCCATGCATACGTATGCATGTGTCCATGTCGTGAGACCAATATGTTTGAAAATACCTTCTAATTTACTGCACATGGAATTAACTCGCACACAAGTACACATATATGATTTTTCAAACCGTTTTGGTTAGATGTTGCATATAGATGTAGTTCAAATTTGAATTACGGTCATTAAATGGTTAGAAAATAACTTAAATGTCTTTAAAAGGTCAAATGACCCCTAGAATTTTCCAAAATTTCACATTACATTTGTAGTACTGCACGTTAGACGTAGAAAAAATTTGAAGGCCGTAAGAGGAAGCTATCTCTCGTTCGTTGATACGTCTCCAACGTATCTATAATTTTTGATTGCTCCATGCTATATTATCTACTGTTTTGGACAATATTGGGCTTTATTATCCACGTTTTTATTATTTTTGGGACTAACCTATTAACCGGAGGCCTAGCCCAGAATTGCTGTTTTTTGCCTATTTCAGAGTTTCGCAGAAAAAGAATATCAAACGAAGTCCAAACGGAATGAAACCTTCGGGAGCATGATTTTTGGAACGAACATGATCCAGGAGACTTGGACCCTACGTAAGAGAAGCTTCCAGGAGGCCACGAGGTAGGGGGCGCGCCCTCCACCCTCGTGGGCTCCACGTTGCTCCACCGACGTACTTCTTCCTCCTATATATACCTACGTATCCCCAAACGATCAGATACGGAGCCAAAAACCTAATTCCACCGCTGCAACCTTCTGTACCCACGAGATCCCATCTTGGGGCCTGTTCCGGAGCTCCGCCGGAGGGGGCATCCATCACAGAGGGCTTCTACATCAACACCATAGCCTCTCCGATGAAGTGTGAGTAGTTTACCTCAGACCTTCGGGTCCATAGTTAGTAGCTAGATGGCTTCTTCTCTCTTTTTGGATCTCAATACAATGTTCTCCCCCTCTCTCGTGGAGATCTATTTGATGCAATCTTCTTTTTGCGGTGTGTTTGTTGAGACCGATGAATTGTGGGTTTATGATCAAGATTATCTATGAACAATATTTGAATCTTCTTTGAATTATTTTATATATGATTGGTTATCTTTGAAAGTCTCTTCGAATTATCAGTTTGGTTTGGCCTACTAGATTGATCTTTCTTGCAATGGGAGAAGTGCTTAGCTTTGGGTTCAATCTTGCGGTGTCCTTTCCCAGTGACAGTAGGGGCAGCAAGGCACGTATTGTATTGTTGCCATCGAGGATAACAAGATGGTTTTTTTTATCATATTGCATGAATTTATCCCTCTACATCATGTCATCTTGCTTAAGGCGTTACTCTGTTCTTATGAACTTAATACTCTAGATGCATGCTGGATAGCGGTCGATGTGTGGAGTAATAGTAGTAGATGCAGGCAGGAGTCGGTCTACTTGTCTCGGACGTGATGCCTATATACATGATCATACCTAGATATTCTCATAACTATGCTCAATCCTGTCAATTGCTCAACAGTAATTTGTTCACCCACCGTAAAATACTTATGCTTTTGAGAGAAGCCACTAGTGAAACCTATGGCCCCCGGGTCTATCTTCATCATATTAATCTTCCAACACTTTGTTATTGCCTTTGCTTTTTTACTTTGCTTTTATTTTACTTTGCATCTTTATCATAAAAATACCAAAAATATTATCCTATCATATCTATCAGATCTCACTCTCGTAAGTGACCGTGAAGGGATTGACAACCCCTTATCGCGTTGGTTGCGAGGATTTATTTGTATTGTGCAGGTGCGAGGGACTCGCGCGTAGCCTCCTACTGGATTGATACCTTGGTTCTCAAAAACTGAGCGAAATACTTACGCTACTTTGCTGCATCACCCTTTCCTCTTCAAGGAAAAACCAACGCAATGCTCAAGAGGTAGCAAGAAGGCTTTCTGGCGCCGTTGCCGGGGAGGTCTACGCAAAAGTCAACATACCAAGTACCCATCACAAACCCTTATCTCCCGCATTACATTATTTGCCATTTGCCTCTCGTTTTCCTCTCCCCCACTTCACCCTTGCCGTTTTATTCGCCCTCTCTTTTTCGTTCGCCTCTTTTTCGCTTGCTTTTTGTTTGCTCGTGTGTTGGATTGCTTGCTTGTCACGATGGCTCAAGATAATACCAAATTGTGTGACTTTACCAATACCAACAATAATGATTTCCTTAGCACTCCGATTGCTCCTCTTACCAATACTGAATCTTGTGAAATCAATGCTGCTTTGTTGAATCTTGTCATGAAAGATCAATTCGCCGACCTTCCTAGTGAAGATGCCGCTACTCATCTAAATAGCTTTGTTGATTTGTGTGATATGCAAAAGAAGAAAGATGTTGATAATGATATTGTTAAATTGAAGCTATTTCCTTTTTCGCTTAGAGATCGTGCTAAAGCTTGGTTTTCGTCTTTGCCTAAAAATAGTATTGATTCCTGGAACAAGTGCAAAGATGCCTTTATCTCTAAGTATTTTCCTCCTGCTAAGATCATCTCTCTTAGAAACGATATTATGAATTTTAAGCAACTTGATCATGAACATGTTGCACAAGCTTGGGAGAGGATGAAATTAATGATACGTAATTGCCCTACTCATGGTTTGAATTTGTGGATGATTATACAAATTTTTTATGCCGGATTGAATTTTGCTTCTAGAAATCTTTTAGATTCGGCCACGGGAGGCACTTTTATGGAAATCACTTTAGGAGAAGCTACTAAACTCCTAGATAATATTATGGTTAATTATTCTCAATGGCACACTGAAAGATCTACTAATAAAAAAGTGCATGCGATAGAAGAAATTAATGTTTTGAGTGGAAAGATGGATGAACTTATGAAATTATTTGCTAGTAAGAGTGTTTCTTCTGATCCTAATGACATGCCCTTGTCTACTTTGATTGAGAATAATAATGAATCTATGGATGGGAATTTTGTTGGTAGGAATAATTTTGGTAACAACGCGTATAGAGGAAACTTTAATCCTAGGCCTTATCCTAGTAATTCCTCTAATAATTATGGTAATTCCTACAACAACTCTTATGGAAATTTTAATAAGATGCCCTCTGAATTTGAGACTAGTGTTGAAGAGTTTATGAATTCGCAAAAGAATTTTAATGCTTTGCTTGAAGAGAAATTGCTTAAAGTTGATGAATTGGCTAGGAACGTTGATAGAATTTCTCTTGATGTTGATTCTTTAAAGCTTAGATCTATTCCTCCTAAGCATGATATCTATGAGTCTCTCAAAGCCATGAGAATTTCCATTGATGAGTGCAAAGAAAGAACCGCTAGGATGCGTGCTAAGAAAGATTGCTTTATGAAAGCGTGTTCTTCAAATTTCTATGAAAATAAAGATGAAGATCTAAAAGTTATTGATGTGTCCCCTATTAAATCTTTGTTTTGCAATATGAATCTTGATAATTATGGGACTGAATATGATCCACCTTTACCTAGAAGGTGTTCCAAAAATTCGGAGTTTTTAGATCTTGCTGCTAAAATTGATAAAGTGGGATTGAAGAAATCAAAACCCTAGATGTTGCTAAACCCACTATTTTGGATTTCAAGGAATTTAATTATGAAAATTGCTCTTTGATTGATTGTATTTCCTTGTTGCTATCCGTGCTAAATTCTCCTCATGCTTATAGTCAAAATAAAGCGTTTACTAAACATATCGTTGATGTCTTGATGTAATCTTATGAAGAAAAGCTTGAGTTGGAAGTTTCTATCCCTAGAAAACTTTATGATGAGTGGGAACCAACTATTAAAATTAAGATTAAGGATCATGCGTTCTATGCTTTATGTGATTTGGGTGCTAGTGTTTCCACTATTCCCAAAACTTTGTGCGATTTGCTAGATTTCCGCGATTTTGATGATTGCTCTCTAAACTTGCACCTTGCGGATTCCACTATTAAGAAACCTATGGGAAGAATTAATGATGTTCTTATTGTTGCGAATAGGAATTATGTGCCCGTAAATTTTATCGTTCTTGATATAGATTGCAATCCTTCATGTCCTATTATTCTTGGTAGACCTTTCCTTAGAACGATTGGTGCAATTATTGATATGAAGGAAGGGAATATTAGATTCCAATTTCCATTAAAGAAAGGCATGGAACACTTCCCTAGGAAGAAAATAAAATTGCCATATGAATCTATCATGAGAGCCACTTATGGATTGCCTACCAAAGATGGCAATACCTAGATCTATCCTTGCTTTTATGCCTAGCTAGGGCGTTAAACGATAGCGCTTGTTGGGAGGCAACCCAATTTTATTTCTAGTTTTTTTTGCTTTTTGCTTCTGTTTAGGAATAAATATTTGTTCTAGCCTCTGGTTAGATGTGTTTTTATGTTTTAATTTGTGTTTGTTCCAAGTTAAACCTATAGGATCTTCTTGGATGATAGTTATTTGATCTTGCAGAAATTTCCAGAAACTTTCTGTTCACGAAAACAATTGTTATAAATCACCAGAACGTGATAAAATACTGATTCCAATTGCTGCCGATCAATAAACAAATTGCCTAGGTCGTCCTATTTTGGCTGATGTTTTGGAGTTCGAGAAGTTTGCGTTAGTTACAGATTACTACAGACTGTTCTGTTTTTGACAGATTCTGTTTTTCGTGTGTTGTTTGCTTATTTTGATGAATCTATGTCTAGTAAAATAGTTTATAAACCATAGAGAAGTTGGAATACAGTAGGTTTAACAGCAATATAAATAAAGAATTATTTCATTACAGTACCTTGAAGTGGTCTTTTGTTTTCTTTCGCTAACGGAGCTCACGAGATTTCTGTTGAGTTTAGTGTTGTGAAGTTTTCAAGTTTTGGGTGAAAGATTTTGGTGGATTATGGAACAAGGAGTGGCAAGAGCCTAAGCTTGGGGATGCCCATGGCACCCCCAAGATAATCTAAGGACACCAAAAATCCAAAGCTTGGGGATGCCCCGGAAGGCATCCCCTCTTTCATCTACTTCCATCGGTAACTTTACTTGGAGCTATATTTTTATTCACCACATGATAAGTGTTTTGCTTGGAGCGTCTTGTATGATTTGAGTCTTTGCTTTTTAGTTTACCACAATCATCCTTGCTATACACACCTTTTGAGAGAGCCATACATAATTTGGAAATTATTAGAATACTCTTTGTGCTTCACTTATATATTTTGAGTTATATAGTTTTGCTCTAGTACTTCACTTATATCTTTTAGAGCACGGTGGTGGATTTGTTTTATAGAAACTATTGATCTCTCATGCTTCACGTAGATTATTTTGAGAGTCTTAAATAGCATGGTAATTTGCTTAAATAATCCTAATATGCTAGGTATTCAAGATTAGTAAAAACTTTCTTATGAGTGTGTTGAATACTAAGAGAAGTTTGATGCTTAATGATTGTTTTGAGATATGGAGGTAATAATATCAAAGTCGTGCTAGTTGAGTAGTTGTGAATTTGAGAAATGCTTGTGTTGAAGTTTGCAAGTCCCGTAGCATGCACGTATGGTAAACGTTATGTAACAAATTTGAAACATGAGGTGTTCTTTGATTGTCCTCCTTATGAGTGGCGGTCGGGGACGAGAGATGGTCTTTTCCTACCAATCTATCCCCCTAGGAGCATGCGCATAGTGCTTGGTTTTTGATGACTTGTAGAATTTTGCAATAAGTATGTGAGTTCTTTATGACTAATGTTGAGTCCATGGATTATAAGCACTCTCACCCTTCCATCATTGCTGGCCTCTTCGGTACCGTGCATTGCCCTTTCTCACATTGAGAGTTGGTGCAAACTTCGCTGGTGCATCCAAACCCCGATATATGATACACTCTTTCACACATAAACCTCCTTATATCTTCCTCAAAACAGCCACCATACCTACCTATTATGGCATTTCCATAGTCATTTCGAGATATATTGCCATGCAACTTTCCACCATTCCGTTTATCATGACACATTCATCATTGTCATATTGCTTAGCATGATCATGTAGTTGACATAGTATTTGTGGCAAAGCCACCGTTCATAATTTTGTCATACATGTCACTCTTGATTCATTGCATATCCCGGTACACCGCCGGAGGCATTCATATAGAGTCATACTTTGTTCTAGTATCGAGTTGTAATCATTGAGTTGTAAATAAACAGAAGTGTGATGATCATCATTTAATAGAGCATTGTCCCAAAAAAAGAAAAAAAAGAGAAAGGCCAAATAAAAAAAGGAAGGCCAAAAAAAGGAAATAAAAAGGGGCAATGCTACCATCCTTTTTTTCCACACTTGTGCTTCAAAGTAGCACCATAATCTCCATGATAGAGAGTCTTTTGTTTTGTCACTTTCATATACTAGTGGGAATTTTTCATTATACAACTTGGCTTGTATATTCCAACAATGGGCCTCCTCAAGTGCCCTAGGTGTTCGTGAGCAAGCAAGTTGGATGCACACCCACTTAGTTTCTTTTGTTGAGCTTTCATACATTTATAGCTCTAGTGCATCCATTGCATGGCAATCCCTACTCCTTGCATTAAGATCAATCGATGGGCATCTCCATAGCCCATTGATTAGCCTCGTTGATGTGAGACTTTCTCCTTTTTTGTCTTCTCCACATAACCCCCATCATCATATTCTATTCCACCCATAGTGCTATGTCCATGGCTGACGCTCATGTATTGCGTGAAGGTTTATAAAGTTTGAGATTACTAAAGTATGAAACAATTGCTTGGCTTGTCATCGGGGTTGTGCATGATGAGAGCATTCTTGTGTGACGAAAATGGAGCATGACTAAACTATATGATTTTGTAGGGATGAACTTTCTTTGGCCATGCTATTTTGAGAAGACATAATTGCTTAGTTAGTATGCTTGAAGTATTATTATTTTTATGTCAATATGAACTTTTATCTTGAATCTTCGGATCTGAATATTCATACCACAATTAAGAAGAATTACATTGAAATTATGCCAAGTAGCACTCCGCATCAAAAATTCTGTTTTTATCATTTACCTACTCGAGGACGAGCAGGAATTAAGCTTGGGGATGCCTGATACGTCTCCAACGCATCTATAATTTTTGATTGCTCCATGCTATATTATCTACTGTTTTGGACAATATTGGGCTTTATTGTCCACTTTTATATTATTTTTGGGACTAACCTATTAACCGGAGGCCCAACCCAGAATTGCTGTTTTTTGCCTATTTCAGAGTTTCGCAGAAAAAGAATATCAAACGGAGTCCAAACGGAATGAAACCTTCGGGAGAGTGATTTTTGGAACTAACATGATCCAGGAGACTTGGACCCTACGTAAGAGAAGCTTCCAGGAGGCCACGAGGTAGGGGGCGCGCCCTCCACCCTCGTGGGCTCCACATTGCTCCACCGACGTACTTCTTCCTCCTATATATACCTACGTATCCCCAAACGATCAGATACGGAGCCAAAAACCTAATTCCACCGACGCAACCTTCTGTACCCACGAGATCCCATCTTGGGGCCTGTTCCGGAGCTCCGCCGGAGGGGGCATCCATCACAGAGGGCTTCTACATCAACACCATAGCCTCTCTGATGAAGTGTGAGTAGTTTACCTCAGACCTTCAGGTCCATAGTTAGTAGCTAGATGGCTTCTTCTCTCTTTTTGGATCTCAATACAAGGTTCTCCCCCTCTCTCGTGGAGATCTAGTCGATGTAATCTTCTTTTTGCGGTGTGTTTGTTGAGACCGATGAATTGTGGGTTTATGATCAAGATTATCTATGAACAATATTTGAATCTTCTCAGAATTCCTTTATGTATGATTGGTTATCTTTGCAAGTCTCTTTGAATTATCAGTTTGGTTTGGCCTACTAGATTGATCTTTCTTGCAATGGGAGAAGTGCTTAGCTTTGGGTTCAATCTTGCGGTGTCCTTTCCCAGTGACAGTAGGGGCAGCAAGGCACGTATTGTATTGTTGCCATCGTGGATAACAAGATGGTTTTTTAATCATATTGCATGAATTTATCCCTCTACATCATGTCATCTTGCTTAAGGCGTCACTCTGTTCTTATGAACTTAATACTCTAGATGCATGCTGGATAGCGGTCGATGTGTGGAGTAATAGTAGTAGATGCAGGCAGGAGTCGGTCTACTTGTCTTGGACGTGATGCCTATATACATGATCATACCTAGATATTCTCATAACTATGCTCAATTCTGTCAATTGCTCAACAGTAATTCGTTCACCCACCGTAAAATACTTATGCTTTTGAGAGAAGCCACTAGTGAAACCTATGGCCCCCGGGTATATCTTCATCATATTAATCTTCCAACACTTTGTTATTGCCTTTGCTTTTTTACTTTTCTTTTATTTTACTTTGCATCTTTATCATAAAAATACCAAAAATATTATCCTATCATATTTATCAGATCTCACTCTCGTAAGTGACCGTGAAGGGATTGACAACCCCTTATCGTGTTGGTTACGAGGATTTATTTGTATTGTGCAGGTGCGAGGGACTCGCGCGTAGCCTCCTACTGGATTGATACCTTGGTTCTAAAAAACTGAGGGAAATACTTACGCTACTTTGCTGCATCACCCTTTCCTCTTCAAGGGAAAACCAACGCAGTGCTCAAGAGGTAGCATTCGCCATCAAACATGCATTGTTTTCTCTCGGAACCACGAACCTTCGAGCGAGTTGCTCTGGTTTGTGAGGGGTGTGTGTCCAAACTTTCATCAAACATGCCAATTTCTTTACCACATCATCTTGGTGGCATGACATTACATCAACCAAGGTTTCATGTGTTTCTGTTTTTTTGGAATTAAAATGCCATGTCACTCCATGCATACATATGCATGCATGTGTCCATGTCGTGAGACAAATATGTTTGAAAATTCCTTCTAGTTTACTGCACATGGAATTAACTCGCACACATGTACACAAATATGATTTTTCAAACCGTTTTGGTTAGGCGCTGCATGTAGATGTAGTTCAAATTTGAGTTACTGTATTAAATGGCTAGAAAATCACTTAAATGTCTTTAAAAGGCCAAATGACCCCTAGAATTTTCAAAAATTTCACATTGCAATTGTAGTAGTGCACGTTAGATGTAGAAAAAAAATGAAGGCCGTAAGAGGAAGCTATCTCCCGTTCGTCATCAAACATGCATTGTTCCCTCTCAGAACCACGAGCCTTCTAGTGAGTTGCTCCGGTTTGTGAGGGGTGTTTGTCCAAACTTTCGTCAAACATGCCAATTTTTTTACCACATCATCTTGGTGGCATGACATTACATCAACCAAGGTTTCATGTGTTTCTAATTTTTTTTTATTTTTTGGTTTAAAATGTCATGTCACTCCATGCTTAATTGTGTCATAACCGTTAGACCAATATGTTTGAGAATTCCTTCCAATTTAGTGCACATGGAATTAAATCGCACACAAGTACACAAAATATGAGTTTTCAAACCGTTATGGTTAGCTGTTGCATGTACATGTAGTTCAAATTTCAATTACGGTCATTAAATGGCTAGAAAATCACTTAAATGTCTTAAAAGGTCAAATGACCCCTGAAATTTTCCAAAATTTGACATGACAGTTGTATTAGTACTACAAAATTTCTCGTTCATTTAAAACACCATCCGTTGGCACTTTACTGCAAATTCGTCTTTCACAGCTAATAAAAAATATCTACAACATCACACATAGTTGTTTTCTAGGAACCATTTGCGATGAAAATATCTGTGTCTATTTAAGTCTCCCTCCTTAAGCTTCGCCGGCTCGTCTGCTCTAGTGCCGGCAACCCCCGAATCCATGAATCCTGATCCCCATTCCCGCACCCCCTTCTTGCAAAGATGGCACCGTGGAAATGCTTCATGAAGGCCCGTACGATGGCCGCGTCCCCCCCGAGCACCGCCGCCTGCGCCGAGAGTGCGGCCGCCTATGCCGAGAGTGCCGCCGCATCCTCATTGAGCGCGGCCGCTTCTGCTAAGAGGGCGTCTGTGGCAGCCGACAGGGCAGCAGCAGCAGCCGAGATGGTTGCAGCTGCTGCTACGACGGCGGCTACAAACGCCGAGAGCGCTCGAGCTGCCATCCGTGCCGCTGATGTCGCCCTGGCCTGGGTCGAGGCCATCCACGCCAAGATCGAGGATGCACACGCCAAGATATTCCAGGCCACCTCGGACTCCAGTATGCAACCCATGTCTGAAAAGGCGGCGGTGGCCATGGAGCACCTGCGTCCTCATGAGGTCACCGAGCGGGAGCTGGAGATGCAGGAGGCGGCGGAGATCGAGGAGCGCCGGGAGGAGGAGTTGCGCGTGGCCGAGGTCGAGGTAGAGAAGAGTCTGTCCGTCGAGTAATCAGCGGTGGAGTACCAACGCGAGCTCTGGCGCAGCCACTACTACGAGTATTACAACCTTAAGGGCGGCGCCGAGGACGAGGACAAGGACGAGGACGAGGACGCGGTCGACTTCAGCAGGGGGGACGCGGAGTCCACCAACGACGGCATGTCGCCAGGACAAGTCATCGACGTCTCATCTCACACCGCCGATGCATAGGCCGGCGCGGCGGCGGATTTGTTAAAATTATGCGTACTTAGGTTTGTTTTTAATGCTGGTCTTTTGTTAGAGCAATGTTTAGGTCAACTGGCTTTGTGTAATTTCTAAAATTGCTCGATTCAGTAAGTGTGGTCTGTCTGCTGTACGCTCTTTTGTGTGCCCAAATTAGCAAGCGATGTTAAATTATGGAATGACGTACCCGGGGATATTTCCCCCAAAATTTGAATTATCAAACTCATCCCATGCGCGTAAAGCAGAAGAATCGTTTGCGATGCACACACTCGTTCAAAGTGAATGGTCCGGCGGCACCACGCGCAAAGTTTCCCTCCACATTTCCAAAATTTTGGCCTACCTCCAAAATATCTACCGCCGCCCCCCTTCCCCCTTCCCCACCCCCTTTTCTCCCCGACCACAAGTCACATTTCCCCTGTTTCCTCCTTCCTTCCTTCCTTGCTAAGCTATAGCCGCTTACTCGCTCTCGCCGTCTCGCATCCTACCGCCGGGGTCGCCATGGTCTTCTTCAACGACCTCTCCAGCGGTTCCTCCTCCGGCGACTACCCCTTCACCACCCGGGTATGCCTCTCTTCTCTCTCTTGGGCTATGACTTGGAATGAAGGATTTTTACCCGGCGGTCGATTTGAGTCATTTCTTCCTATTGTAGCTCCCTAGGACCATCAGTGGCAAAGAATGGAGCGGGGTGGCTGAAGATCTATCTGCTCGTTGTCACCATCAATCTCCATGCGTGAAGCTAGTTGTGTTTGATTCTGTGGACAGTGGGAGGAAGTTTCTGGCATGTGCAGAGAAGGTTAGACCCTCTTTCGTTGTTACAAATCATTTGTTAGATGTGAGTCAGACACTGTCACGGTCCCAGCCCATTCATACCACACCTTCAACCAAATGCATCCTAAGACAATGTCACAGTTTGTACCTAGTATCTTAAATTGTTGCCATCTCATCAGCGGTGCCATTAGAAAATTATTTGGCACCGCTTCAGTAGTTTGTGTAGCCAACTTTGGTCCACACATCCGAGCAGCCAAGCAGTAAAATACTAAATCTTTATGGCACGAAGGAACTGGGCATCAGAGCAACTACGTGCTCCGGAGTCCGGGTCCCTGATTTTTTTTCTGCTGCATCGGCTCGCCAGTGCAGGGCACCGATGCGAGATGTAGCAACAGTTGTCTTTACCCTAGTTTTGGCATACATAGTGGACGGCCTTAGTGCTATTAGTTCTATGTTACTAAATTTGTGCATGTACACACCTGTTAGTATCAATTTGCTGTCATCCAAACACTGTCGCTATGCTGTTGCAGTTATATTTACCTTCCTCATAAAATGTTCAATTTGTTATTTATTGTACATGAGTAAGAACTTGTAGCGTCGTTGTAGTTAATTACAGCTTCTGATGTTCCAGAATTTGGTTGTTGTCTCAGTACCAATTATTTCATTTGCACATTGATCTTTTTGAGAAGATATGTCATAATTAACATGTTTCTTCAGTTTTTCAAAATAAGCATTGGTGATTTTCTATGTTGCTATAAACCCATTTCCCCTACAATTGTTAGTGATCTAGTTTTAAATATTATAGGATGAACGGAAGTGTTCTTACTTGGAGTGGGTTGATCAAGAGTGGCCACAGTCTTTGAAGATGTGCCTAGCGAAGCTCTGGAGCATGTATGAGGTAGAGAACACACGTAGGCTTAGAGAAAGTCTTGTCAACACTGAAGCATATTTCAAGATGCGGGATAAAAAGTTGAAGGTGGAGAATGAGCTCAGATTTTTTAAATCAGACTTTGCTAAGATGGTGTTGGCGAAGGAGGAGGCACTTTCCCAGTTGGCCCTTGCAAAACGGGTTCTTACCGAACTGAAAGCAGAGGTGGATAAGACGAGCCTGGATGATCTCGATTAGGGAAATGAATATATTGTTCTTCTGAAGTTGAACTAGCTATATGTTGTACTGTGCTGTTTTCATTTAGCTACCGTACTATGAAGTTATAATATATTTATGTGCCTGATATGAAATTGGCAAACATCTGTTCGATATGAAATGTGAATTTGCGTAATACTAGAATTACTAATTGTAAACTAATAAACCTGCTAAATGTGTCATGGACCTTTGCAAACTGTTCTAGCAGTAAAAGCGATTGCAATGGATAGCCCAATGCCACACAGTTTTCTTCATCAAATCGTGTGTGATATAGTTGATAAAAGCAAACAGTTAACCAAGGCAGACCGTGTGTGATAGTTATACCTTTCACACACAAGCCTACACATAAAACTGTGTGGAATGTACATCCGAACGGAAACGTTTTCCCTGGATTGACTGTGTGGGATGTACATAAGAACGAAAACGTATTCCTTGGATTGACTGCGTGTGATATACATACGAATGGAAATGATTTTCTGGGATTCACCGTGTGGGATGTACATACCTATGGAAATGATTTTCTCGGATTACCGTGTGGGATGCACATACCTATAGAAATGATTGGGTTTTGATGCCTCGCCTGATCGCACACGGCCCCAGCCTGGGTCCCAGGTGGGCCTATCCCCGACGATTTCTGGGTCATGTGGGAAGGACACCCTATTGCACACACTCACTTGGCGACGGTTCCAAATGCCGTTGTGGAAAGGGGTTAAAAACCGTTTGTTTAGGACCGACGCGTACCCGTGAAGGCCAAGGGAGTTGCTTCCTTCTACAACGGCAAGATCAAGAAGTGGCACTGCCCCTACCGCACCACCAAGCCAAAGCCAAAGGATGGCCGCTTCGATCACCTTGTGTCTCATGCAGAGGATGTAGCGATTCACGGGGAGGACTACATGATCAGGGGCAGCATGCTGCCCTCGTGAAGGCCCTGACTCCTGTGTGATGTGATGATGTGATGAACTGAATGTGGCAGCATGTTTTATTTTTATATTTTGGGTTACTTTTGGTAAACTGAATGTGGCTGTTTATGATGTGATGAACTGAATCTATGGTAGTAATGTATTATGCTATCTATATTTGTCTGTCCTTAAATTTTCCTGTGGTGTATGGTTAGTTCTGTTTAGATGTTGTGAACTATGAGTTTAGGTGCTGCAATGATCACACATGTTGTTTCAGTGTTGCTTCACTGATCAGACATGCTACTTTTTCTCACCAGTTTAGGTGCTGCAATGATCAAACATGTTGTTTCAGTGTTGCTTCACTGATCAGACATGCTGCTTTTTCACTGATCATATATCCTAATTATTTGTCTCATGTTTATAAATCAAATGCATGCTTTTTCCCACCAGCATGTTTCATTATCCAATATTTTGAACTGACATTCGACAGGACAATATAATTTCAAAAAACTGCAAAAAATAAAACCTTGGCAAACTATCTACGTTTGTGTAGGAGATCATGTGTGCAAAATTTGAGGTGATTTAAAGGAGGTCAAAGAAATTTGAATTTGACAAATGTGCTCCAAATGAGCTCCCAGGCTAGGGTAAACAGCCCATTTGTAATCAAGTTTTTTGGACCTACTATAAATGAGACAAATGTTTTTTATTAACACCTATTCAATCTATATAGTGTAGATTCGAAGTCTCACTGTTTTTTGAATTAATCTTCATATTTTACATTTTCTTTTAAAAATATGCTTTAATATAAAAACTATTAAAAACACGTTTAAAATATGAAAATGGAAAACTAAGTTCAGATCCTTCTTATTCACTTTGAAATAAAGCTTTGGTGGTTTTTTTTTTATTTTAAATTTTTCAAAAACAGAAGGTAACCCTACCTCCTCTCCTTGAACTCTATGAAATGTTGCACGTGGTAGCTCATATATGTGAAGTTTTTTTCATGAAAATGACCATATACCAAGTTTATGATTTTTGGTTGGTAACATGTCACATAAGACAACATTGTGCGCATGTTATATATTTTTTGATTTTTTTAATTAATGGTGCTCATTTGACCTCGTTGGTGCCAGCTAGGGTTTTTTCATGAAAATTACCATAGACCAAGTTTAGTATTTTTTCCTCGTTAGTGTGTCTTATAAAACGACGAACGGCGAAGGTTTCATATTTTTTTGATTTTTTTAAATTAGTTATGCTCGGTGAAAGCCTTGGAAACCCCGTTGACCAGCTCAAAACCCCTCAAAACCCTGGGGGTTTCGCCTAACCCTAGCTCCGAACTTCAGCCATCCGATCATACCCTGGCGCCAAGCGACAGCCCTCAGATGTGGTCTTCTAGAAGGAATTCGGTAGGCAGGCTGCGTGCAGGCTCCGCGCCGTTGGATCACATGGACGGCTCTGCGTCATTGGATCGTGGGGCGATCCGTGAGAGGCGATCTTGTTGGTTGTGCTCGGCTGCTCACCCATCATTGACTCCATGAAAAAAACATAGTTATTGGGCCCAAAAGGAAACCAAGATCTGGTTGGGCCATCGAACTGCGTCATTTTTTTGCATCGTTTGCTATGTTTTTTGTGAACGTGTTGGCTCTGTTTTTTCAATCGTTTGAAATTACACAAAAATTGACATTGCCTACAAAATTTAGTTCTTTTTGTTCAATACAAATGCAAAATGACCAAATTTATAAGGGCCAAATTTATTTTTATCATGCAAAATGGCCACAAACTATTCAAAAATTGTCTCTTTTTGTTTATATAATATATATGACCACGGATTCCCACGCGTGCAATTAGCTTCTTTTTCTTCTTCTTTTCAAACCACGGTTTCTCACGCATGTACACTCCCGATGCCGCGGTGGGTGTGAAAATGGACTACTTCACATTTGACCCCGTTATTGCCACGGCGAAATGACACGTAGCACTACGGCTATTTAAGCCACCCTGTGACTCTGCCATCCCTCATCCATCTCCCATCCTCTGTCATCTGCCCTTCTTGCTCTTCGACCCCTTCTCCTTCTTCTGCATATCCCTCAGCAATGGAGTACACCGGACCAACCTACCGCTTCCCACCCACCATGCCGAAGAGGCTCTACCCTACCGGCGTGTACGTTGAGCGCACACTACGTGTGTGGGCGATATCAAGGTGGAGGACCACAAGGAACTTCACCGACCTCACGTCCGGCTACCACCTCCTCCATCGGGGATCTCCAAAGATGTTCCGCGTCGAGGAGGTCATCCAAAACGGGGTGATGGTTGCTCTCCTTGCCACTTCACCAACACATTCGCCGCCTTCTACCTCCTCGGCCGAGTGTTTCGGTGTGGCTGCGAGGTCATCACTTTCACCACCCACAACATGTTCACGGAGCACATCAACATCTTCCCCACCGCGTCGCACATGCACACTCTTCCGTACCCCATCGACAACGCCCCGGAGGAGCAGTGAAGGGCGCCCGAAGGAGGAGCAAGGTGGAGAAGGCGGCGGCTAGGGTTCTAAACCCTCTATCTATTTTTTTAGTCTATGTTATGTTAAGTTGTTATTGAACTATGTTGGAGATGCTATGGGCTTGTTGGCCCTTTTATTAAGTTCTATTATTAAGTTTTCTATCTATTCTATTATTAAGTTCTTCCAAGTTCGAACTATGTGACCGTGTTATGGGCTTGTTGGCCCTATCTACATATTGGGACTACATATTTGTTGATTGTTTTCTTAGAGAGCTCACTTTGTTAGTAACCACCTAGTGCATGCAACCACAATGAAACCTTCTCTTTTTTTTACACAAGCCACAAATATGTAGCCACCTAGCTAGAAGAAAGGAACCAGCGGCGTCGCTGCATCCATGGCGGCTGGCGTGCAAGAAAGCTGCTCGGTCAGTGCATCGTGGCGGCACGCATCAGCGCTTGCAGGCTCGGTTGGTGCATCGTGGCGGCGCGCATCGAAGCATGCAGGCAGGCTTTGCTGGGTGCATGCATAGCAGGCTTCTGTCCTGGCGGCGCACATGCGTTTAATGCAAGGGACGGCCCAACGAAACCACGGCCCAACGGTCGAACAGCGACACGGCCCAACGCGGCCCCACTTGTCAGGTCCAACGGATGACACAGTCCAGCGCGGCCCCACTCGTCAGAGTTAACGGTCAAGCCATTGACCCGACTGCAACGTCCGCTGTGACCAGTTTTGAGGGTTTCGGGCAAGGGAGTGGGGAAAACTGAGCAAAAGTTAAGAGCGCGGGGATGAATGAGTAGAGCTAAGGAACCAGGGGCACAGATGTAAAAAACTCTGTTATTATAGCACCTTGCTTTATATATATATATATATTAATATCGTGAAGATACCAATTACACCCAGCCTCTGCATCTACAAGATATCACAAAGACATCCAGGATGCACAAAAATAAAAAGAAATTAAAAAAGAATGGTCCCACCACAATGATTGACTCCTCTCAACAGCGGCACACCTACGATCACCTAATATGACACCCAAAAAATATAAAAGGTCTCCAAAAGCAACCCCTTCAAGAAGGTAATGATACGTCTCCAATGTATCTATAATTTTTGATTGTTCCATGCTATTATATTATCTGTTTTGGATGTTTTATATGCATTAATACAATATTTTATATTAATTTTTGGGACTAACCTATTAACCTAGAGCCCAGTGCTAGTTTATGTTTTTCCTTGTTTTTGAGTTTCACAGAAAAGGAATACCAAACGGAGTCCAAACGGAATAAAACCTTCGCGGTGACTTTTCTTGGACCAGAAGACACCCAGGAGACTTGGAGTGCAAGTCAGAAGAGCCACGAGGCGACCACAAGGGTGGAGGGCGTGCCTAGGGGGGTAGGGCGCGCCCCTACCTTGTGGGCCCCACGGTGACCCCCTGACCTAGATCTTCCTCCTATATATTCACATATATTCCCAAACCACCAGAAGTATCCACAAAAACACTTTTCCACCACCTCAACCTTCTGTTCCCATGAGATCCCATCTAGGGGCATTTTTCGGCATCCTGCCGGAGGGGGATTCGATCACGAAGGGCTTCTACATCAACTCTACTGCCCTTCCGATGAAGCATGAGTAGTTTACCACAGACCTACGGGTCCATAGCTAGTAGCTAGATGGCTTATACTCTCTCTTTGATTCTCAATACCATGTTCTCCTTGATGTTCTTGGAGATCTATCTGATGTAATCTTCTTTTGCGGTGTGTTTGTCGAGATTCGATGAATTGTGGATTTATGATCAGCTTATTTATGAATATTATATGAATCTTCTCTGAATTCTATTATGCATGATTTGGTATCTTTGTAATTCTCTTCGAACTATTAGTTTGGTTTGGCCAACTAGATTGGTTTTTCTTGTAATGGGAGAAGTGCTTATCTTTGGGTTCAATCTTGCGGTGTCCTTTCCCAGTGAGAGTAGGGGCAGCAAGGCACGTATTGCATTGTTGCCATCGAGGATAAAAAGATGAGGTTTACATCATATTGCTTGAGTTTATTCCTCTACATCATGTCATCTTACTTAATGCATTACTCTGTTCTTCATGAACTTAATACTCTAGATCCAGGCAGGAGTCGGTCGATGTGTGGATTAATAGTAGTAGATGCAGAATCGTTTCGGTCTACTTGACACGGACGTGATGCCTATATTTCATAATCATTGCCTTAGATATCATCATAACTCTGCGCTTCTCTATCAATTGCTCGACAGTAATTTGTTCACCCACCGTGTTATTTGCTATCTTGAGAGAAGCCTCTAGTGAATCCTATGGCCCCCGGGTCTATTTTCCATCATATAAGATTCCGACCTACTATTTTCCATCATATAAGTTTCCGATCTACTATTTTGCAATCTTTTACTTTCCGATCTATAAACCAAAAACCCAAAAATATTTAATTTATCATTTGTTTAGTTTCATCTATCTCTATTAGATCTCACTTTTGCAAGTGACCGTGAAGGGATTGACAACCCCTTTATCGCGTTGGGTGCAAGTGTTTGATTGTTTGTGCAGGTATTAGGTGATTTGTGCGTTCTTCTCCTACTGGAATGATACCTTGGTTCTCTAACTGAGGGAAATACTTATCTCTACTTTGCTGCATCACCCTTTCCTCTTCAAGGAAAAACCAACGCAAGCTCAAGAAGTAGCAGGAAGAATTTCTGGCGCCGTTGTCGGGGAGATCTACACCAAGTCAAGACATACCGATTACCCATCATAAACTCTCATCTCTCGCATTACATTATTCACCATTTGCCTCTTGTTTTTCTCTCCCTCACTTCTAAAACGATTTTCGAAAAGACTTGCCTTTTCTTTGCCCCTCTTCCGTTCGTCTTTCTCGTTTGCTTTTTGTTTTCCCGTGTGTTGGTGTTCTTGCTTGCCTTTATGGCTCAACCAAATAACGTTGATCCTCACTTTTGGAGGTTGGAAGAAATTGAAAATAATGTTAGGAGCTTCATGTCTTTACAATTTGAGCATAATAGTTTTTTTAGAAACGAGCTTAAGGAGCAGAAAAGTTTTATGGAGTACATGAATAAAGAGCTCGATGATATGTCTAAAGAATTTTATGGTTTGAAATCTCAGTTTGCTCATCTTGAAAATTTAGTACCAAATTTCTGAAAAACAAGCTACATTAGTAAATAAGACGGCCGCTAAACCGGAGTCTTTAATTAATGATGAAGATCTTAAAGTGACTGATGTGACTCCTATTGAATCTTTGTTTTCCAATATAAATCTTGATAAAGATGGGACTGGAGATGAGTCAACTTTAATTAAAAAGCGTCCCAATGATTCGGAGTTTTTAGATCTTGATGCAAAAAATGATTAAAGTGGGTTTAGAAAGGTCAAAACTTTAAGTAGCGATGAACAAACTCTTTTGGATTTCAAGAAATTTAATTATTATAATTGCTCTTTAATAGATTGTATTTCCTTGTTGCAATCCATGTTGAATTCTCCTCATGCTTATAATCAAGACAAAGCTTTTACTAAACATATCGTTGATGCTATGATGCAATCTTTTGAAGAAAAGTTTGAATTGGAAGTTTATATCCCTAGAAAACTTTATGATGAGTGGGAACCTACTATTAAGATTAAAATTAAAGATTATGAGTGCCATGCTTTGTATTATTTGGGTGCTAGTGTTTCCACGATTCCAAAAACTTTATGTGATGTGCTAAGTTTCCGTGAATTTGATGATTGTTCTTTAAATTTGCAGCTTGTGGATTCCACAATTAAGAAACCTATGGGAAGGATTAGTGATCTTCTTATTGTTGCAAATAGTAATTATGTGCCCGTAGATTTCATTGTTCCTGATATAGATTGCAATCCTACATGTCCTATTATTCTTGGTAGACCTTTTCTTAGAACGATTGGTGCAATTATTGATATGAAAGAAGGAAACATTAGATTTCAATTTCCGTTAAGGAAGGGTATGTAACACTTTCCTAGAAACAAAATTAAATTGCCTTATGAATCTATTACGAGAGCTACTTATGGATTGCATACCAAAGATGACAATACCTAGATCTATTTGTGTTTTTATGCCTAGCTAAGGGCGTTAAACAATAGCGCTTGTTGGTAGGCAACCCAATTTTATTTTTGTTCTTTGCTTTTTGCTTCTGTTTTTCAATAAATAATTCATCTAGCCTCTGGTTAGAAGTGTTTTTGTGTTTTAATTAGTGTCTGTGCCAAGTAAGACCTTTGGGATGGCTTATGGTGATAGTTGATTTGATCTTGCTGAAAAACAGAAACTTTTGTGCCAGTCCCAGAATTTTTAAAAATCACAGAAGCGTGATAAAATTCTGAATTTTTACACAAGATTGATATACAAATTGCCTATGTTGTCCTAATTTTTCAGAATTTTTGGAGTTACAGAAGTATTCGAAGTATCCAGATTACTACAGACTGTTCTGTTTTTGACAGATTCTGTTTTCTTTGTGTTGTTTGCTTATTTTGATGAATCTATGGGTAGTATCGGGGGGTATGAACCATGGAAAAGTTGGAATACAATATATATTACACCAATATAAATAAAGAATGAGTTCACAAGAGTACCAAAAGTGGTGATTTATTTTTTTATACTAATGGAGCTTATGAGATTTTCTGTTGAGTTTTGTGTTGTGAAGTTTTCAAGTTTTGGATAAGGATTTGATGGACTATGGAATAAGGAGTGTAAAGAGCCTAAGCTTGGGGATGTCCAAGGCACCCCAAGGTAATATTCAAGGACAACCAAGAGCCTAAGCTTGGGGATGCCCCGGAAGGCATCCCCTCTTTCGTCTTTGTCTATTGGTAACTTTACTTGAGGCTATATTTTTATTCACCACATGATATGTGTTTTGCTTGGAGCGTCTTGTATGATATGAGTCTTTGCTCTTTAGTTTTCCACAATCATCCTTGCTGTATACACCTTTTGAGAGGGACACACATGAATCGTGATTTATTAGAATACTCTATGTGCTTCAATTATATCTTTTGAGCTAGGCAATTTTGCTCTAGTGCTTCACTTATATCTTTTTAGAGCACGGCGGTGGCTTTATTTTATAGAAATTATTGAACTCTCATGCTTCACTTATATTATTTTGAGAGTCTCTAAACAGCATGGTAATTTGCTTTGGTTATAAATTTAGTCCTAATATGGTAGGCATCCAAGAGGGATATAATAAAAACTTTCATATAAAGTGCATTGAATACTATGAGAAGTTTGATTCCTTATGATTGTTTTGAGATATAAAGATGGTGATATTAGAGTCATGCTACTGAGTAATTGTGGATAGTATAAATACTTGTGTTAAGTTTCTTATTCCCGTAGCATGCATGTATGGTGAACCGTTATCTGATGAAGTCGAAGCATGATTTATTTATTGATTGTCTTCCTTATGAGTGGCGATCATGGACGAGCGATGGTCTTTTCCTACCAATCTATCCCCTAGGAGCATGCGCGTAGTACTTCGTTTCGATAACTAATAGATTTTTGCAATAAGTATGTGAGTTCTTTATGACTAATGTTGAGTCCATGGATTATACGCACTCTCACCCTTCCACCATTGCTAGCCTCTCTAGTACCGCGCAACTTTCGCCGGTACCATACACCCACCATATACCTTCCTCAAAACAGCCACCATACCTACCTATTATGGCATTTCCATAGCCATTCCGAGATATATTGCCATGCAACTTTCCACCGTTCCGTTTATTATGACACGCTTCATCATTGTCATATTGCTTTGCATGATCATGTAGTTGACATCGTATTTGTGGCAAAGCCACCGTTCATAATTCTTTCATACATGTCACTCTTGATTCATTGCACATCTCGGTACACCTCCGGAGGCATTTATATAGAGTCATATTTTGTTCTAAGTATCGAGTTGTAATTCTTGAGTTGTAAGTAAATAAAAGTGTGACGATCTTCATTATTAGAGCATTGTCCCATGTGAGGAAAGGATGATGGAGACTATGATTCCCCCACAAGTTGGGATGAAACTCTAGACGGAAAAAAAGAGGCCAAAAAAAGAGACAAGGCCCAAAATAAAAATAAATGAGAGAAAAGAGAGAAGGGGCAATGTTACTATCCTTTTACCACACTTGTGCTTCAAAGTAGCACCATGATCTTCATGATAGAGAGTCTTCTATGTTGTCACTTTCATATACTAGTGGGAATTTTTCATTATAGAACTTGGCTTGTATATTCCAATGATGTGCTTCCTCAAATTGCCCTAGGACTTCGTGAGCAAGCGAGTTGGATGCACACCCACTTAGTTTCTTTTTGAGCTTTCATAAACTTATAGCTCTAGTGCATCTATTGCATGGCAATCCCTACTCACTCACATTGATATCTATTGATGGGCATCTCCATAGCCCATTGATACGCCTAGTTGATGTGAGACTATCTGCTTCTTTTTGTCTTCTCCACAACCACCATATTCTATTCCACCTATAGTGCTATGTCCATGGCTCACGCTCATGTATTGCGTGAAAGTTGAAAAGGTTTGAGAACCTCAAAAGTATGAAACAATTGCTTGGCTTGTCATCGGGGTTATACATGATTTTAATATTTTGTGTGATGAAGATGGAGCATAGCCAGACTATATGATTTTGTAGGGATAAGCTTTCTTTGGTCATGTTATTTTGAGAAGACATAATTGCCTTATTAGTGTGCTTGAAGTATTATTCTTTTTATGTCAATATTAAACTTTTGTTTTGAATCTTATGGATCTGAACGTTCATGCCACAATAAAGAAAAATTACATGGGATATATGTTAGGTAGCATTCCACATCAAAAACTCTGTTTTTTTCATTTACCTACTCGAGGACGAGCATGAATTAAGCTTGGGGATGCTTGATACGTCTCTAACCTATCTATAATTTTTGATTGTTCCATGCTATTATATTATCTGTTTTGGATGTTTTATATGCATTAATATGCTATTTTATATTATTTTTTGGACTAACCTATTAACCTAGAGCCCAGTGCTAGTTTCTTTTTTTCCTTGTTTTTGAGTTTCACAGAAAAGGAATACCAAACGGAGTCCAAACAGAATAAAACCTTCGCGATGATTTTTCTTGGACCAGAAGACACCCAGTAGACTTGGAGTGCAAGTCAGAAGAGCCACGAGGCGGCCACAAGGGTGTAGGGCGCGCCCCCTACCTTGTGGGCCCATTGGTGACCCCCTGACCTAGATCTTCCTCCTATATATTCACATATATTCCCAAACCTCCAGAAGTATCAACAAAAACACTTTTCCACCACTGCAACCTTCTGTTCCCGTGAGATCCCATCTAGGTGCCTTTTTCGGCATCCTGCCGGAGGGGGATTCGGTCACGGAGGGCTTCTACAGCAACTCTATTTCCCTTCGGATGAAGCGTGAGTAGTTTACCACAGACCTACGGGTCCATAGCTACTAGCTAGATAGCTACTTCTCTCTCTTTGATTCTCAATAACATGTTCTCCCCGATGTTCTTGGAGATCTATCCGATGTAATCTTCTTTCGCGATGTGTTTGTCGAGATCCGATGAATTGTGGATTTATTACCAGCTTATCTATGAATATTATATGAATCTTCTCTGAATTCTTTTATGCGTGATTTGGTATCTTTGTAATTCTCTTCGAACTATCGGTTTGGTTTGGCCAACTAGATTGGTTTTTCTTGCAATGGGAGAAGTGCTTAGCTTTGGGTTCAATCTTGCGGTGTCCTTTCCCAGTGACAGTATAGGGGCAGCAAGACACATATTGTATTGTTGCAATCGAAGATAAAAAGATGGGGTTTACATCATATTGCTTGAGTTTATTCCACTAAATAATGTCATCTTACTTAATGCGTTACTCTGTTCTTCATGAACTTAATACTCTAGATGCAGGCAGGTTTCGATCGATGTGTGGAGTAATAGTAGTAGATACAGAATCGTTTCGGTCTACTTGACACGGACGTGGTGCCTATATTTCACAATCATTGCCTTAGATATCGTCATAACTTTGCACTTTTCAATCAATTGCTCGACAGTAATTTGTTCACCCACCGTGTTATTTGCTATCTTGAGAGAAGCCTGTAGTGAAACCTATGGCCCCCGGGTCTATTTTCCATCATATAAGTTTCCTATCTACTATTTTCCATCATATAAGTTTCCGATCTACTATTTTGCAATCTTTTACTTTTCGATCTATAAACCAAAAACCCAAAAATATTTACTTTATCGTTTGTTTAGTTTCATCTATCTCTATTAGATCTCACGTTTGCAAGTGACCGTGAAGGGATTGACAACCCCTTTATCACGTTGGGTGCAAGTGTTTGATTGTTTGTGCAGGTATTAGGTGATTTGTGCGTTCTTCTCCTACTGGATTGATAAATTGGTTCTCTAACTGAGGGAAATACTTATCTCTACTTTGCTGCATCACCCTTTCCTCTTCAAGGGAAAACCAATGCAAGCTCAAGAAGTAGCAGGTAACAGTGCACAAGCACCGTCGTTGCCCGATCCAAGATCTTAGGTTTTCACCCTGAAGAAAGTCCGCGCTCTCAAAACAATTCCTTCAACAAGGCAATCGCCAGGCACAACCAATGAAGGTTAGACCTTAGGTTTTCACCCTGAAAGTCACGACTCGGCACTTGAGGAGTACCACCAAAAATAAAATCGGCCAGTGTTGCCGCTCCCACTTATCACTGCTGCTCCTGGGAGTTATCTGACACCTGGCTGACTCCATCCCCTCCAAGGCTCCGTCCATCTAACTGATCCTCCGATCTCGGCCATCATGACCTTCTACACCGTTGTCTTCACCATGAAAATCGAGAAGCCAACATGTCCGAAGGTGTCATCAACCAACAGAGCTTTGTGCAGCGCCCTAAGAACCTCATAGGCTGATATGAGCATGCACGACCAAAATCTAACAGATCCAGATACCATGAGCAAGATCTCGAAGGCCGTCCCAGAACACGTCGATAGACAGATCGAGGAGGACCGATCATGCAGGTTGTTGCCGTAATGCAGAAGAGTACGAGGACCGCCACCTTATCATCACGGCAGCAGGCCCCCACGCTGCCCCGGTCCAGCCTGCCGCCGCCAGGCTGAGCACCGACACCACCACGGTACCTAGCAACCGGCACCGTCAGGCACCACCGCGCCAGCCTACAGCCACGTCCCAGAGCCATCGATTCGCCCAAGCCGCTAGGAGATGGAGCAGACCTCACTCGGATCAACACCACCACTTGAAGACCGCCGGAGGCACCATCCACCACTGCCGCACCTGACGCAAGGGGAAAGTGCTGCACCATACAGACGAGGACGACCACGAAGGCAATCCGAAGGCCAGCAGCACCCAGATCTGGATCACCAGCCCCGACCGTCAAAGCTCTGTCCCCGCGATGCTCCTGAGCATCCTTGTCATCGTTGACTCTTGCCAGACGCCCGCCGAAGACCTCCGCCCACCCCGCCGCCGACCCATACAGATCGGGAGTGCGCCTCCACACGGAATCGAGGCCGAGAAAATGGGAGTGGAGGTTGCCGAGAGGAACCGTCCCGCCGTCGTCGTCATTGGATCCCACCCAGGCTTCGCCGGCAGCACCTCCGACGGCGGTGAGACATGGAGGATAGGAGGAAGGAGGCCGTCAGTGATGTGTGGGAGTCGCCTCCCGGGTCGCCAGAGGAGGGCGACGCGGGGTGGGCTGTTGGGCCTTATCTCGAGTATAACTTAGTTAGCCAGTATATCGCACCTTGCTGTGAGTTTGAAGAGCCATCCGAGCTAATAATTGGGCGATTATATCAAAGAAGCGTGGTTATCATCTGCTTCCTAATCTGGTCATTGGCATCATCTACTCCCTCCGTTCCTAAATATAAATATTTTAAGAGATTTCAATATTGACTACATACGGTTGTATATAGATATAGTTTAGAGTGTAGATTCACTCATTTTGCTTCGTATGTAGTCCATATCGGAATATCTAAAAAGACTTATATTTAGAAACAGAGGGAGTACATATGAGCTGATTTGCTGCAGTAGCACCTATGAGAGGCTTCACAAGATCACTACCAGAAATACGGATACATCTTAGGGCATCTCCAACGCCAACCCTCAAACTATCCACAACCGTATGACCACACGGTCTGGACGTATTTTGCCATCGAACACGGATCTGTATCTCCACTCAGCGGTCCGGAAGTCCTGCTTCTTGCAAACCAGAAGTGGGAGGTATGCGGGCGTTCAAACTGCTGCCACGCCCATTTCTGACCATCCTAGCCGACCCAAAAACTCCCCTTCATTCATGCCGGCTCAAAGCGGACGTGACTCATCATGCCGCTCCGGCATTGAAGCGGCGCGCCGGTCGAGAGCGCTTCCCGCGCCACTTCCCGGTACATGTGACTGCTCCGCATTCAAATTATAGGTCGTTCATCCGCTTACCTACATTATGTGCAGATGCCGAGGAACCTCCTCCGGCACGACCCATCCGTCTACAACGGTTCTTCCTTAATAATCAAAAAATCACAACACATTTGATTCAATTCAACTTCATTTCTAATAATTTGGGCTGAACATCTAATATTTAGTTAAAAATATATGGCAATTAGCTAATAGTTGATTCGCCGGTGGCTGGATTAGTTGGCGGTGCCTACTGTGGTTGCTGCCACGGCCACCACCTCCACTGGCAGCATCGCTAGGACCACGGTAGATGGAGCCAGGTCGGGGTCAAGTGGGGATGTGGCAATGCGAGCACGAGGCCTGGAAAAACCGCCTCAACAGTCGCGTCTCAGACCGGCCATGCTTCATAGTGACGGCGGTGACATAGAGGGCCTCGAAGCCCTATAAGATGGCCTGGAAACGATCCTCCTAGGCTGGCCATTCTTCCACGGTGGTGGCAACAGGGCGGCGGTGCGGTCCAGAATCCACCGCTCCCTTTCTACCTGACCCCTCGCAAGCTCGGGAAAGCGCACTTCCAGCTGATCCCAGAAGGGTTCCAAGACTTTCTATGGTGATTTACAAAACATGTTTTGGGCGACTATTGGAGGTTATTTTGGCGATCGGGGCCATAAGACAAACTCTGGTAGAGTTTCTCTAGTGAAACCTAAAGTTCCACAAAAATGACTCCAAGCATGGATTGACTCCAAGTTCTGAAATTGTAGCCATGATGTTGCCTAGAGTTGGCATTGGATGATCCTGTCCCTTTTATTTGCCTAGGATAATTCGATTTCCATTTCATCTTTTACTCCCCTCTTTGTATCATACTTTTATTTATATTAATAAAAATTATCATAGAATTGTTGTTCTACGGTTCAGGGCTTCAAGAAAACAATTCCAAAAAGTAAAGAGTTGACGTTCATCAGGGTGTAATATACTACTTTTTTGCGATTAGTGTAACATACTACTCCCTCCATCCACAAATATAAGATGTTTTGAATATTTCAATACGGACTACATATGGACTGAAATAAGTGAACAAACACAGTAAAAACATATCTATATACATCTCATTCATAAAATGGTTAGCACATCTTATACTTGATGAGTACATTGTTAACTCTACAATCGTGGTGCGAAGTGGTAGTTCATTTTTTGTAAAGCTTAACTGTGATGTGTCAAAAATGCGCAGGGGCACGCGACTGCGGGGGCATTCAACTTATTTGAAGAATACAGAGAACTTTCACTCCCTAAGAGCAATGGCAGAGATATACTCATAGAGCACCTACTCAAACTTCTTTCTTACCAAAGAATCTATTGGAAGCAGAGGGCAACAATCAGATGGGTTAAATTTTGGGATGGAAATTCCAAATTCTTTCAAGCAAAGGCAACTATTAAATACATGCATAAATACATTCATAATCTTTCAGATGAGGATGGGAATGAGCACACTGAGCACTCAGCTAAAGCTTCTATCCTATGGAAAGCATTTAAGCAAAGGCTAGGGCAGACCAACCATACTAGTAATCTTCTGAATTTACCATCCTTCAGCAGAAGAATTGATGGCCTTGAGGAGCTTGAAAATCCTTTCACTAAGCAAGATATTGATGAGGTGGTGAAGCATCTTCCCACAGATAAAGCCCCGGTCCTGATGGATTTAATGGTGCATTCATCAAAAATTGTTGGGAGATTATTGCATCACACTTCTACACATTGATTAATGATTTCCAAGAGGGCAGAATTTCTTTGCAAAGCATAAACAACTCTTTCATCACTCTGATACCAAAGAAAGACAACCCCCAAATAGCCAGTGATTTCAGACCCATCTCATTGTTGAACTCTTCCATTAAATCATCACCAAGTTACTTGCACACAGGCTTCAAAATTTGATTTTGAAATTAGTCAATGAAAATCAGTATTGATTTCTCAAGCAAAGATCCATTCAGGATTGCCTAGCCTGGGCCTTTGAATATCTACACCAGTGTCATCACTCCAAAATCCCCACTGTAGCACCCAAGATTGACTTTGAAAAGGCATTTGATTTTATTGACCATGATGCAATTATTGAGATTCTTAGAGCAAGGGGTTTTGGTGAGAAATGGCTGCACTGGATTCATATGATTCTGTCTTCTGGTACTTCCGCTGTTCTGCTAAATGGAGTTCCTGGGAAAATATTTCACTACAAAAGAGGGGTCAGGCAAGGTGACCCTTTGTCCCCCTTGCTCTTTGTGCTTCCTGCAGATCTGCTGCAGACTACCATGAATGAAGCAATGCAACACCAGCTGATTGACCCTCCAATCATAAGTTCAGCATGCCCTAAATTCCCAGTAATCCAATATGCGGATGACACCTTTATAGTCCTCCCAGCCACTACTTCACAACTTATGCAAGTTAAGAATTTGATATTGCACTATACTGATTGCACAGGACTAAAGGTCAATTATAGCAAATCAATCATGGTCCCCATCAATGTGCCCGAGGAATAGATTCCTACCCTCTTATCTGTGCTGGACTGCAAGCAAGGATCCTTTCCTTTTACCTATTTTGGCCTCCCAATGTGCACATCTAGGCCTAAGATTGTAGACTTCAACCCTATCATGCAAAGATTTGAGAGAAGACTTTCAGGCTGTTCTACAATGTTGTCCTATGATGGAGGGTTCCAACTGGCTAAGTCAATCTTCTCCTCCCTTCCAATCTTCTTCATGTGCACTCTTGCTCTGCCCAAAAATTTAAAAAGTACCTCTGAAACTTCTTCTGGAGAAAATATGGTATGACAGACAAAGGCACTACACTCATTTCATGGTCAAAGGTCAGTAAGACAAAGGATCAAGGGGGGCTAGGCATTCTAGACATCTTGACTCACAACAAAGCTCTACTGATGAAAAACATCTTTAAGTTCCTTAACAAAGATGATACACCTTGGGTCAAGTTAATATGAGAGAAACACTATCAAAATGGATTTAACTTAGATAAATTGGAGGGATCCTTCTAGTGGAAGGCACACTTAAAGATCATCCTTGAATTTAAGTTAGCTAGCAATTATACTGTTATATCTGGATAAGCAACTCTTTTTCGGGAAGATAGCTGGGGAGAGGAAGCTTTGGCTCAAAAATTTCGAGAACTGCACTCTTTTGCTATCCATAACTCACAGACTGTCCAAGAATTCTATGCATTTGGCAACTGGATAGAAAACTTCCACACCCCATTATCCAACATTGCGTACAACCAATTCACTCAGCTAGCCAACATTATCCCCCCTTGACAGTCATGGGAAGGACAGATGGACCTGCAATGGGATTCAAAACAAGTACTATTCCATGCATATGTACAAGCATCTAATGCGAAATGAGGAGGGGCTCCCGATTTTCCCATTGATCTGGAAAAGTTCTAGCAGACTGAAACATAAGATTTTTTTCTAGTTGGTTGCTCACTGCAGAATCAACACCAGATCACTTTTGCAGAGAAAAGGGGTGCCATTAGAAAACCCACATTGCCCAAATTGCAGCCAGGGTGCTAAGGAGAGAGCACTCCACCTTCTATGGGATTGCAACTTTGCACAGGAATGTTGGAACTCCTTAGTTCCACGTAGGAAAAGAGGTATGTCAGTTTATGAGGAAGCACTTTTTGCATCAGAACAACTCCCAAGACAATTCGCCTCAGAAGTTGTCACCCTGGGATTCTGGAATATTTGGAATCAGAGAAATGGAAAGATCTTCAGAGGTTTACCACAATCTGTCCAATCTTGGAGGTTCCACCTCAAGCAAGATCTAAAGCTTCTTCAATACAAGCTTAAGGACAAACACTTCCATAGTTTTTCACAGTGGCTTAATAATAGTTTTTAGCTCAGCCCCTATGATTCCAAGAACAGGAATTGACTTCTTGTCCCTTGGGAGGTTTCTCCCTCCTCCTTGTAATTATTTGTATTTACTTTACTTTTATTAATGAAAATATACCGTAGAACAATTGTTCTATGGTCTCTTGGTTCAAAAAAAAACTACCAAGTCCTGCCGCACGCTCCTTTTGCATCATGATTCGTGCAGTAGTTCAATCCCGCATGAGGGCACAGTTAAAAGGAAAATCCCTCAAAAAAATAATTCTCAACGATGAAATATACGGTTTTTGCATCTAAAACTGTCAAGTTTCAACCAGTTCAGAGATATAATTTCAAGCGATTTTTTCTATCGGGGTAGACATAAAATAATTGACTTTTATCGTTCGCTCGTACTAAGTATCAACATTGAAACTTAACATTTTTTTAAAGTCAGCAAAATATATCAAATTGGATATTTGAAGCGCTGGTCACGAGAAACACGAAAATGAAAGTAAAACTTAATTTGGAATTTTTGTTTAAAAATATATAACTTTAAATATTGAAAGCCAAAATAAAAACAGGCACCAGCGACATGCGTGCCCCACACTTGCGTGCCACAAATCCTCTCCCTGTAATGTGTGTATATGTTAGAGCATCTACAGCCGGACTTAGCAAATCCGGCTCCTCAAATGCCCGCGGACGTGCCCGGACGCGTCTGCGGGCACTGACCGGGCACCCCTCAAATGTTGCGCCACACATCCACATACCGCAAATTCCAATTCTCAAATCCATGCAATCCATGCATGTCGATCATACGGTACAAACTGTCCGAATGCCAAAGTTCGAAGCAAACCAAAGCAAATCATAGTTCAACAAACTAGACATGGCAAAATGGAATCAATGTCCGAGCGTGACGGATGGCCTCGGATCACTGGCTGGGCGCCTGCTCCAAGAGGAATGTGTCCTGCTTCAGGTGGAATGCGTTCTACTCGTCCTGCTCTGCCTACATCCGGGCTGCCTGCTTTGACTGCATCCGGTCCGCCTCCTCCACCTGCATTCGAGCCGCAGCCGCCCTCGCCTCCTTTTAGTCCCTCCGGTCGTTGATCTCCTTCTTCTTGTCTGCAAGCCAGTTCTTCGCATGCTCAGCCAAAAGGGTCTCGTCCGCCAACATGATCCTCGCATCTTCCGTGTCCCGTGCGAGTTGCAACTTCTCCTTCTCAAGCTCTATGTCGCCAAATGTCTTAGCCTTCTCGAACTCCCATTTGATCACCGCTTGTTGCTTCTCCAACTCGATCTTCTCCCTCTTAATTTCTAGCTTCTTCTCTGCCCTCTGCCGGTCCCACTCCATCCTTTCCTTTTGCGCATCCAACATGAGCTTGTACCTCTCCTCCTTCTTGTTCTCCCTCACCAAAAAATGCCCGTCCATGTGGATGAAATTTTGGTAGCCGCGGCATCGAGGGCGGCATGTGCCTTCTCCCACTTGTTTCCCATGACTTAGTGGTTGTCCTTTGCCATGGTGGCTTTTCCGTTCTCCACGACAACATCATCCTCTTCATCGTCCAACCCAATTGATTGGTTGGAGCTTGAGCCATCATTCTGTTGGGGAACGCAGTAATTTCAAAAAAAAATTCCTACGCACACGCAAGATCCATCTAGGTGATGCATAGCAATGAGAGGGGAGAGTGTTGTCCACGTACCCTCATAGACCGAAGCGGAAGCGTTATGACAACGCGGTTGATGTAGTCGTATGTCTTCACGATCCGACCGATCCTAGTACCGAAAGTACGGCACCTCCGCGATCTGCACATGTTGAGCTCGGTGACGTCCCACGAACTCTAGATCCAGCTGCGTGTCGAGGGAGAGCTTCGTCAGCACGATGGCGTGATGATGGTGATGATGAAGTTACCTACGCAGGGCTTCGCCTAAGCACTACAACGATATGACCGAGGTGGAAATCTATGGAGGGGAGCATCGCACACGGCTAAACAATCAACTTGTGTGTCTATGGAGTGCCCCCTGTCGGTGTCAAAACCGGCGGATCTCGGGTTGGGGGTCCCGAACTGTGCGTCTAAGGTCGATGGTAATAGGAGACAGGGGACACAATGTTTACCCAGGTTCGGGCCCTCTCTATGGAGGTAATACCCTACTTCCTGCTTGATTGATCTTGATGAATATGAGTATTACAAGAGTTGATGTACCACGAGATCGTAATGGCTCAAACCCTAGAAGTCTAGCCCCTGTATGACTATGATTATTATCCTCCCCCTCTACGGACTAAGCCCTCCAGTTTATATAGACACCGGAGGGGACTAGGGTTGTACAAAGTTGGTTACAGAGAAAGGAATCTTCATATTCGGACGCCAAGCTTGCCTTCCACGCCAAGGAGAGTCCCATCCGGACAAGGGAGAGAGTCTTCGGTCTTCGTATCTTCACAGCTCATCAGTTCGGCCCATGTCTAACAGGTCGGACGCCCGAGGACCCCCTAGTCTAGGACTCCCTCAGTAGCCCCTGAACCAGGCTTCAATGACGAGGTGTCCGGCGTGCAGATTGTCTTCGGCATTGCAAGGCGGGTTCCTTCTCCGAATACTCCAACCCAGTCTTCGGACGCAACGAACGTGTCCGGTTCTGCAAAACAAATTCCACGCACAACCGCAGAGAGCATAATATTCCACGAGTACAATCCGCTGACAACTTTTGGTAATGTGACTACACGTCATCACCTGGTCATTATTTTGAACCGTTTTTGGCCTGACGCCCCACATTTCGAGACGCGGTTTTATTGGCACGTCTTGTCGTAGCAGACATCGTGTCCCCTTATTGCGGGATTTTCATCAATACGAGCGCGGGTAACCCAACCGTTCGGTTGGCATGATTCCTTAGGAGTAGGAAAGTTTTAAGGCTTAGGAGGAGGCATTTGATATTCATCGCCTTTATAAAGGGGCTAAGGCCCGTCCCTCCCCTCTACGTCAAACCTTTTCTCAACCTCTCCAACCTCGAGTTCCATCGCGCAAGGTCCAATTTAGTTGCTTCAAGCTTTCCAGTCATGTCCGGACCCGGCCCTCAAGGCCGGCGGGTGGCTTCTTCTATCACAGAGGAGGATATTGCGAAGCTCCGGGCAGCAAGATACCTGACCGCGGAAATCCCCCACAGGCTTCCTGCCCAAGGGCAGGTTATTCCCACTCCCAGATCAGGTGAGAGGGTCGTGTTTATCTTCCACTTCCTCCGGGGGCTAGGGTTCTCTCTGCACCCCTTTGTTCGTGTTGGGGAACGTAGTAATTTCAAAAAAAATTATACGCACACGCAAGATCATGGTGATGCATAGCAACGAGAGGGGACAGTGTTGTCTACGTACCCTCGTAGACCCTAAGTGGAAGCGTTATGACAACGCGGTTGATGTAGTCGTATGTCTTCACGATCGACCGATCCTCAGTACCGAACGTACGGCACCTCCGCGTTCAGCACACGTTCAGCTCGGTGACGTCCCGCGAACTCACGATCCAGTAGAGCTTCGGGGAAGAGCTTCGTCAACACGACGGCATGGTGACGGTGTTGATGAAGCTACCGACGCAGGGCTTCGCCTAAGCACTGCTACGATATGACCAAGGTGGATTATGGTGGAGGGGGGCACCGCACACGGCTAAGAGATCAATGATCAATTGTCGTGTCTCCAAGGGGTGCCCCCCTCCCCGTGTATAAAGGAGTGGAGGAGGGGGAGGGAGCCGGCCTCCTATGCGCGCCCCATGAGGAGTCCTACTCCCACCGGGAGTAGGACTCCCTCCTTCCAAGTAGGAGTAGGAGAGGAGAAGGAAGGGAGAGAAGGAGAGAAGGAAAGGGGGGGCGCCCCCCCTCCTTGTCCAATTCGGACTAGAGGGGGAGGGGGCGCGCGGCTGCCCTGGCCGCCCCTCCTCTTCTCCCACTAGGGCCCATTAGGCCCAATATACTCCCCGGGGGGTTCCGGTAAGCCCCCGGTACTCCGGTATATGTCCGAAATCTCCCGAAACACTTCCGGTGTCCGAACATAGTCGTCCAATATATCGATCTTTACGTCTCAACCATTTCGAGACTCCTCATCATGTCCGTGATCATATCCGGGACTCCGAACTACCTTCAGAACATAAAAATACAAAACTCATAATACCGATCGTCACAGAACTTTAATCATGCGGACCCTACGGGTTCGAGAACTACGTAGACATGACCGAGACACATCTCCGGTCAATAACCAATAGCGGAACCTGGATGCTCATATTGGTTCCTACATATTCTACGAAGATCTTTATCGGTCAAACCGCATAACAACATACGTTGTTCCCTTTGTCATCGGTATGTTACTTGCCCGAGATTCGATCGTCAGTATCTCAATACCTAGTTCAATCTCGTTACCGGCAAGTCTCTTTACTCGTTCCGTAATGCATCACCCCGTAACTAACTCATTAGTCACATTGCTTGCAAGGCTTATAGTGATGTGCATTACCGAGAGGGTCCAGAGATACCTCTCCGACAATCGGAGTGACAAATCCTATTCTCGATCTATGCCAACTCAACAAACACCATCGGAGACACCTGTAGAGCACCTTTATAATCACCCAGTTACGTTGTGACTTTTGGTAGCACACAAAGTGTTCCTCTGTTATTCGTGAGTTACATAATCTCATACTCATAGGAACATGTATAAGTCATGAAGAAAGCAATAGCAACATACTAAACGATCAAGTGCTAAGCTAACAGAATGGGTCATGTCAATCACAGCATTCTCCTAATGATGTGATCCCGTTAATCAAATAACAACTTATGTCTATGGCTAGGAAACTCAACCATCTTTGATCAACGAGCTAGTCAAGTAGAGGCATACTAGTGACACTATGTTTGTCTATGTATTCACACATGTATTATGTTTCCGGTTAATACAATTCTAGCATGAATAATAAACATTTATCATGATATGAGGAAATAAATAATAACTTTATTATTGCCTCTAGGGCATATTTCCTTCAGTCTCCCACTTGCACTAGAGTCAATAATCTAGATTACACAGTAATGATTCTAACACCCATGGAGTCTTGGTGCCGATCAAGTTTTGCTCGTGGACGAGGCTTAGTCAACGGGTCTGCAACATTCAGATCCGTATGTATCCTGCAAATCTCTATGTATCCCACTTGGACTTGATCCCGGATGGAATTGAAGCGTCTCTTGATGTGCTTGGTTCTATTGTGAATTTTGGATTCCTTTTCCAAGGCAATTGCACCAGTATTGTCACAAAAGATTTTCATTGGACCCGATGCACTAGGTATGATACCTAGATCGGATATGAACTCCTTCATCCAGACTCCTTCATTTGCTGCTTTCGAAGCAGCTATGTACTCCGCTTCACACGTAGATCCCTCCACGACGCTTTGTTTAGAACTGGTCCAACTAACAGCTCCACCGTTCAATATAAACACGTACCCGGTTTGTGATTTAGAATCGTCCGGATCAGTGTCAAAGCTTGCATCAACGTAACCATTTACGACGAGCTCTTTGTCACCTCCATAAACGAGATACATATCCTTAGTCCTTTTCAGGTATTTCAGGATGTTCTTGACCGCTGTCCAGTGATCCACTCCTGGATTACTTTGGTACCTCCCTGCTAAACTAATAGCAAGGGACACATCAGGTCTGGTACACAACATTTCATACATGGTAGAGCCTATGGCTGAAGCATAGGGAACACTTTTCATTTTCTCTCTATCTTCTGCAGTGTTCGGGCATTGAGTCTTACTCAATTTCACACCTTGTAACACAGGCAAGAACCCTTTATTTGCTTGATCCATTTTGAACTTCTTCAAAACTTTATCAAGGTATGTGCTTTGTGAAAGTCCAATTAAGCGTCTTGATCTATCTCTATAGATCTTGATGCCCAATATATAAGCAGCTTCTCCGAGGTCTTTCATTGAAAAACTCTTATTCAAGTATCCTTTTATGCTATCCAGAAATTCTATATCATTTCCAATCAGCAATATGTCATCCACATATAATATTAGAAATGCTACAGAGCTCCCATTCACTTTCTTGTAAATATAGGCTTCTCCAAAAGTCTGTGTAAAACCATATGCTTTGATCACACTATCAAAACGTTTATTCCAACCCCGAGAGGCTTGCACCAGTCCATAAATGGATCGGTGGAGCTTGCACACTTTGTTAGCACCCTTTGGATCAACAAAACCTTCTGGTTGCATCATATACAACTCTTCTTCCAGAAATCCATTCAGGAATGCAGTTTTGACATCCATTTGCCAAATTTCATAATCATAAAATGCGGCAATTGCTAAAATGATTCAGATAGACTTAAGCATCGCTATGGGTGAGAAAGTCTCATCGTACTCAACCCCTTGAACTTGTCAAAAACCTTTTGCAACAAGTCGAGCATTGTAGATAGTAACATTACCGTCAGCGTCAATCTTCTTCTTCAAGATCCATTTATTCTCGATGGCTTGCCGATCATCGGGCAAGTCAACCAAAGTCCACACTTTGTTCTCATACATGGATCCCATCTCAGATTTCATGGCCTCAAGCCATTTTGCGGAATCTGGGCTCACCATTGTTTCTTCATAGTTCGTAGGTTCACCATGGTCAAGTAACATGACTTCCAGAACAGGATTACCGTACCACTCTGGTGCGGATCTTACTCTGGTTGACCTACGAGGTTCGGTAGTAACTTGATCTGAAGTTTTATGATCATCATCATTAGCATCGTCACTAATTGGTGTAGGTGTCACAGGAACCAGTTTCTGTGATGAACTACTTTCCAATAAGGGAGCAGGTATAGTTACCTCATCAAGTTCTACTTTCCTCCCATTCACTTCTTTCGAGAGAAACTCCTTCTCTAGAAAGGATCCATTCTTAGCAACAAATGTCTTGCCTTCGGATCTGTGATAGAAGGTGTACCCAAAAGTTTCCTTTGGGTATCCTATGAAGACACATTTCTCCGACTTGGGTTCGAGCTTATCAGGTTGAAGCTTTTTTCACATTAGCATCGCAGCCCCAAACTTTACGAAACGACAACTTTGGTTTCTTGCCAAACCACAGTTCATAAGGCGTCGTCTCAACGGATTTCGATGGTGCCCTATTTAACGTGAATGCAGCCGTCTCTAAAGCATAACCCAAAAACCATAGTGGTAAATTAGTAAGAGACATCATAGATTGCACCATATCTAGTAAAGTACGATTACGACGTTCGGACACACCATTACGTTGTGGTCTTCCTGGTGGCGTGAGTTGCGAAACTATTCCGCATTGTTTCAAATGTAGACCAAACTCGTAACTCAAATATTCTCCTCCACAATCAGATCATCGAAACTTTATTTTCTTGTTACGATGATTTTCCACTTCACTCTGAAATTCTTTGAACTTTTCAAATGTTTCATTAAGTAGATATACCCATATCTGCTCAAATCATCTGTGAAGGTGAGAAAATAACGATACCCGCCGTGAGCCTCAATATTCATTGGACCACATACATCAGTATGTATGATTTCCAACAAATCTGTTGCTCGCTCCATTGTTCCGGAGAACGGCGTTTAGTCATCTTGCCCATGAGGCATGGTTCGCAAGTACCAAGTGATTCATAATCAAGTGATTCCAGAAGTCCATCAGTATGGAGTTTCTTCATGCGCTTTACACTAATATGACCCAAACGGCAGTGCCACAAATAAGTTGCACTATCATTGTCAACTCTGCATCTTTTGGCTTCAACATTATGAATATGTGTATTACTACTATCGAGATTCAACACAAATAGACCACACTTCAAGGGTGCATTACCATAAAAGATACTACTCATATAAATAGAACAACCATTATTCTCAGATTTAAATGAATAACCATCTCGCATCAAACAAGATCCAGATATAATGTTCATGCTTAACGCTGGCACCAAATAACAATTATTCAGGTCTAAAATTAATCCTGAAGGTAGATGTAGAGGTAGCGTGCCGACGGCGATCACATCGACTTTGGAACCATTTCCCACGCACATCGTCACCTCGTCCTTAGCCAATCTTCACTCAATCCGTAGTCCCTGTTTCGAGTTGCAAATATTAGCAACAGAACCAGTATCAAATACCCAGTTGCTACTGCGAGCTCTAGTAAGGTACACATCAATAACATGTGTATCACATATACCTTTGTTCACCTTGCCATCCTTCTTATCCACCAAATACTTGGGGCAGTTCTGCTTCCAGTGACCAGTCTGTTTGTAGTAGAAGCACTCAGTCTCAGGCTTAGGTCCAGACTAGGGTTTCTTCTCCTGAGCATCAACTTGTTTGCCATTCTTTTTGAAGTTCCCCTTCTTCTTCCCTTTACCTTTTTCTTGAAACTGGTGGTCTTGTTGACCATCAACACTTGATGCTCCTTCATATATCTCAATCTGGGCATTTGCTTGAAATATTAATCCGGGTCTTACCTGAGCATCAGCTGTAGAACTTATTGGACACTTCATACCTCTTAATCTGGGCATTTGCTTGAAATATTAACTTCAACTCCTGGAACATCTCATATGCTCCATGACGTTCAAAACATCGTTGAAGTCCCGGTTCTAAGCCGTAAAGCATGGCACATTGAACTATCGAGTAGTCATCAGCTTTGCTCTGCCAAACGTTCTTAACGTCATCAGTAGCATCTGCAGCAGGCCTGGCACCCAGCGATGCTTCAAGGACGTAATTCTTCTGTGGAACAATGAGGATAATCCTCAAGTTACGGATCCAGTCCGTGTAATTGCTACCATCATGTTTCAACTTTGCTTTCTTAAGGAACGCATTAAAATTCAACGGAACAACAGCACGGGCCATCTATCTACAGCAACATAGACAAGCAAAATACTATTAGGTACTAAGTTCATGATAAATTTAAGTTCAATTAATCATATTACTTAAGAACTCCCACTTAGATAGACATCCCTCTAATCATTTTCTCTAAGTGATCACGTGATCCAAATCAACTAAACCATAACCGATCATCACGTGAAACGGAGTAGTTTTCAATGGTGAACATCACTATGTTGATCATATCTACTATATGATTCACGCTCGACCTTTTGGTCTCAGTGTTCCGAGGCCATATCTGTATATGCTAGGCCCGTCAAGTTTAACACGAGTATTCTGCGTGTGCAAAACTGGCTTGCACCCGTTGTACAAGAACGTTGAGCTTATCACACCCGATCATCACGTGGTGTCTCGGCACGACGAACTTTTGCAACGGTGCATACTAAGGGAGAACACTTGTACCTTGACATTTTTAGTGAGAGATCATCTTATAATGCTACCATCAATCAAGGCAGAATAAGATGCATAAAGGATAAACATCACATGCAATCAATATAAGTGATATGATATGGCCATCATCATCTTGTGCCTTTGATTTCCATCTCCAAAGCACCGTCATGATCACCATCGTCAGCGGCGCGACACCTTGATCTCCATCGTAGCATCATTGTCGTCTCGCCAACTATTGCTTCTATGACTATCGCTACCGCTTAGTGATAAAGTAAAGCAATTACATGGCGATTGCATTTCATATAATAAAGCGACAACCATATGGCTCCCGCCAGTTGCCGATAACTCCGTTACAAAACATGATCATCTCATACAATAAAATATAGCATCATGCCTTGACCATGTCACATCACAACATGCCCTGCAAAAACAAGTTAGACGTCCTCTAATTTGTTGTTGCAAGTTTTACGTGGCTGCTACGGGCTGAGCAAGAACCGTTCTTACCTACGCATCAAAACCACAACGATAGTTCGTCAAGTTAGTGATGTTTTAACCTTCAACAAGGGCCAGCCGTAGTCACACTCGGTTCAACTAAAGTTGGAGAAACTGACACCCACCAGGTGATACGTCTCCAACGTATCTATAATTTTTGATTGCTCCAAGCTGTATTATCTTCTGTATTGGACATTATTTGGCTTTATTATTCACTTTTATATTATTTTTGGGACTAACCTATTAACCGGAGGCCCAGCCCAGAATTGCTGTTTTTTTTGCCTATTTCAGAGTTTCGCAGAAAAAGAATATAAAACGGAGTCCAAACGGAATGAAACCTTCGGGAACGTGATTTTCGGAACGAACATGATCCAGGAGACTTGGACCCTACGTAAGAGAAGCTTCCAGGAGGCCACGAGGTAGGGGGGCGCGCTTACCCCCCCAGGGCGCGCCCTCCACCCTCATGGGCCCCCTGTTGCTCCACCGACGTACTTCTTCCTCATATATATACCTACGTACCCCCAAACGATCAGATACAGAGCCAAAAACCTAATTCCACCGCCGCAACCTTCTGTACCCACGAGATCCCATCTTGGGGCCTGTTCCGGAGCTCCGCCGGAGGGGGCATCCATCACGGAGGGCTTCTACATCAACACCATAGCCTCTCCGATGAAGTGTGAGTAGTTTACCTCAGACCTTCGGGTCCATAGTTATTAGCTAGATGGCTTCTTCTCTCTTGTTGGATCTCAATACAATGTTCTCCCCCTCTCTCTTGGAGATCTATTCGATGTAATCTTCTTTTTGCGGTGTGTTTGTTGAGACCGATGAATTGTGGGTTTATGATCAAGTTTATCTATGAACAATATTTGAATCTTCTGAATTCTTTTATGTATGATTGGTTATCTTTGCAAGTCTCTTCGAATTATCAGTTTGGTTTGGCCTACTAGATTGATCTTTCTTGCAATGGGAGAAGTGCTTAGCTTTGGGTTCAATCTTGCGGTGTCCTTTCCCAGAGACAGTTGGGGTAACAAGGCACGTATAGTATTGTTGCCATCGAGTATAACAAGATGGTTTTTTTTTATCATATTGCATGAATTTATCCCTCTACATCATGTCAGCTTGCTTAAGGCGTTACTCTGTTCTTATGAACTTAATACTCTAGATGCATGCTGGATAGCGGTCGATGTGTGGAGTAATAGTAGTAGATGTAGGCAGGAGTCGGTCTACTTGTCTTGGACGTGATGCCTATATACATGATCATACCTAGATATTCTCATAACTATGCTCAATTCTGTCAATTGCTCAACAGTAATTTGTTCACCCACCGTAGAATACTTATGCTCATGAGAGAAGCCACTAGTGAAACCTATGGCCCCCGGGTCTATCTTCATCATATTAATCTTCCAACACTTAGTTATTTCCGTTGCCTTTTACTTTGCTTTTATTTTACTTTGCATCTTTATCATAAAAATACCAAAAATATTATCCTATCATATCTATCAGATCTCACTCTCGTAAGTGACCGTGTAGGGATTGACAACCCCTTATCGCGTTGGTTGCGAGGATTTATTTGTTTTGTGTAGGTGCGAGGGACTCGCGCGTAGCCTCCTACTGGATTGATACCTTGGTTCTCAAAAACTGAGGGAAATACTTACGCTACTTTGCTGCATCACCCTTTCCTCTTCAAGGGAAAACCAACGCAGTGCTCAAGAGGTAGCAAGAAGGATTTTTGGCGTCGTTGCCGGGGAGGTCTACGCAAAAGTCAACATACCAAGTACCCATCACAAACCCTTATCTCCCGCATTACATTATTTGCCATTTGCCTCTCGTTTTCCTCTCCCCCACTTCACCCTTGCCGTTTTATTCGCCCTCTCTTTTTCGTTCACCTCTTTTTCGCTTGCTTCTTGTTTTCTCGTGTGTTGGATTGCTTGCTTGTCACGATGGCTCTACCTAGATTTGGTGATCTTCACCTTAAAAGGTTAGAAGAGATCGAAAGCAACGTCAGGAGTTTTATGCTTTTGCAATTTGAGCATAATAATTTCTTCTGAAACGAGCTTAAGGAAAAAAAAGCTTTATGAGTTATATGAATAAAGAGCTCGATGATATGTCTAAAGAATTTGATGGTTTGAGATCCCAAATTGCTCGTCTTGAGAAGTTGATAGCTGAAATTTCGGATAAGCAAGCTACCTTAGTTAATAAGATGGCCGCTAAACCGGATTTCTATGAAAATAAAGATGAAGATCTAAAAGTTATTGATGTGTCCCCAATTAGATCTTTGTTTTGCAACATGAATCTTGATAATGATGGGACTGAATATGATCCACCTTTACCTAGAAGGCGTTCCAAAAATTCGGAGTTTTTAGATCTTGATGCTAAAATTGATAAAAGTGGGATTGAAGAAATCAAAACATTAGATAAACCCACTATTTTGGATTTCAAGGAATTTAATTATGATAGTTGTTCTTTGATAGATTGTATTTCCTTGTTGCTATCCGTGCTAAATTCTCCTCATGCTTATAGTCAAAATAAAGCTTTTACTAAACATATCATTGATGCTTTGATGCAATCTTATGAAGAAAAACTTGAGTTGGAAGTTTCTATCCCTAGAAAACTTTATGATGAGTGGGAACCTACTATTAAAATTAAGATTAAAGATCATGAATGCTATGCTTTGTGTGATTTGGGTGCTAGTGTTTGCACTATTCCCAAAACTTTATGCGATTTGTTAGGTTTCCATGATTTTGATGATTGCTCTTTAAACTTGCACCTTGCGAATTCCACCATTAAGAAACCTATGGGAAGAATTAATGATGTTCTTATTGTTGCGAATAGGAATTATGTGCCCGTAGATTTTATCATTCTTGATATATATTGCAATCCTTCATGTCCTATTATTCTTGGTAGACCTTTCCTTAGAACGATTGGTGCAATTATTGATATGAAGGAAGGGAATATTAGATTCCAATTTCCATTAAAGAAAGGCATGGAACACTTCCCTAGGAAGAAAATAAAATTGCCATATGAATCTATCATGAGAGCCACTTATGGATTGCCTACCAAAGATGGCAATACCTAGATCTATCCTTGCTTTTATGCCTAGCTAGGGGCGTTAAACGATAGCGCTTGTTGGGAGGCAACCCAATTTTATTTCTAGTTTTTTTTCTTTTTGCTTCTGTTTAGGAATAAATATTTGTTCTAGCCTCTGGTTAGATGTGTTTTTATGTTTTAATTAGTGTTTGTGCCAATTTAAACCTATAGGATCTTCTAGGATGATAGTTATTTGTTCTTGCAGAAAATTCCAGAAACTTTCTGTTCACGAAAACAATTGTTAAAAATCACCAGAACGTGATAAAATACTGATTCCAATTGCTACTGATCAATAAAAAAATTGCCTAGGTCGTCCTATTTTGGCTGATGTTTTGGAGTTCCAGAATTTTGCGTTAGTTACAGATTACTACAGACTGTTCTGTTTTTGACAGATTCTGTTTTTCGTGTGTTGTTTGCTTATTTTGATGAATCTATGGCTAGTAAAATAGTTTATAAACCATAGAGAAGTTGGAATACAGTAGGTTTAAAACCAATATAAATAAAGGATGAGTTCATTACAGTACCTTGAAGTGGTCTTTTGTTTTCTTTCGCTAACGGAGCTCACGAGATTTTCTGCTAAGTTTTGTGTTGTGAAGTTTTCAAGTTTTGGGTGAAAGATTTGATGGATTATGGAACAAGAAGTGGCAAGAGCCTAAGATTGGGGATGCCCATGGCACCCCCAAGATAATCTAAGGACACCAAAAAGCCAAAGCTTGGGGATGCCCCGGAAGGCATCCCCTCTTTCGTCTACTTCCATCGGTAACTTTACTTGGAGCTATATTTTTATTCACCACATGATATGTATTTTGCTTGGAGCGTCTTGTATGATTTGAGTCTTTGTTTTTTAGTTTACCACAATAATCCTTGCTGTACACACCTTTTGAGAGAGACACACATGATTCGGAAATCATTAGAATACTCTATGTGCTTCACTTATATCTTTTGAGTTGTATAGTTTTGCTCTAGTACTTCACTTATATCTTTTAGAGCACGGTGGTGGATTTGTTTTATAGAAACTATTGATCTCTCATGCTTCACTTAAATTATTTTGAGAGTCTTAAATAGCATGGTAATATGCTTAAATAATCCTAATATGCTAGGTATTCAAGATATTAAAAACTTTGTTATGAGTGTGTTGAATACTAAGAGAAGTTTGATGCTTGATGATTGTTTTGAGATATGGAGGTAGTGATATTAAAGTCGTGCTAGTTGAGTAGTTGTGAATTTGAGAAATACTTGTGTTGAAGTTTGCAAGTCCCGTAGCATGCACGTATGGTAAACGTTATGTAACAAATTTGAAACATGAGGTGTTCTTTGATTGTCCTCCTTATGACTGGCGGTCGGGGACGAGCGATGGTCTTTTCCTACCAATCTATCCCCCTAGGAGCATGCGCGTAGTGCTTGGTTTTTGATGACTTGTAGATTTTTGCAATAAGTATGTGAGTTCTTTATGACTAATGTTGAGTCCATGGATTATACGCACTCTCACCTTTCCATTATTGCTAGCCTCTTCGGTACCGTGCATTGCCCTTTCTCACATTGAGAGATGGTGCAAACTTCGCCGGTGCATCCAAACCCCGTGATATGATACGCTCTTTCACACATAAACCTCCTTATATCTTCCTCAAAACAGCCACCATACCTACCTATTATGGCATTTCCATAGCCATTCCGAGATATATTGCCATGCAACTTTCCACCATTCCGTTTATCATGACACGTTCATCATTGTCATATTGCTTAGCATGATCATGTAGTTGACATAGTATTTGTGGCAAAGCCACCGTTCATAATTCTTTCATACATGCCACTCTTGGTTCATTGCATATCCCGGTACACCGTCGGAGGCATTCATATAGAGTCATACTTTGTTCTAGTATCGAGTTGTAATCATTGAATTGTAAATAAATAGAAGTGTGATGATCATCATTTTTTAGAGCATTGTCCCAAGTGAGGAATAAAAAAAGAGAGAAAGGCCATAAAAAAAGATAAGGCCCAGAAAAATGAGAGAAAAAGAGAGAAGGGACAATGTTACTATCCTTTTACCACACTTGTGCTTCAAAGTAGCACCATAATCTTCATGATAGAGAGTCTCTTGTTTTGTCATTTTCATATACTAGTGGGAATTTTACATTATAGAATTTGGCTTGTATATTCCAACAATGGGCCTCCTCAAGTGCCCTAGGTCTTCGCGAGCAAGCAAGTTGGATGCACACCCACTTAGTTTCTTTTGTTGAGCTTTCATATATTTATTGCTCTAGTGCATCTGTTGCATGGCAATCCCTACTCCTTGCATTAACATCAATCGATGGGCATCTCCATAGCTCATTGATTAGCCTCGTTGATGTGAGACTTTCTCCTTTTTTGTCTTCTCCACATAACCCCCATCATCATATTCTATTCCACCCATAGTGCTATGTCCATGGCTCGCGCTCATGTATTGCGTGAAGGTTTATAAAGTTTGAGATTACTAAACTATGAAACAATTGCTTGGCTTTTCATCGGGGTTGTGCATGATGAGAGCATTCTTGTGTGACGATAATGGAGCATGAATAAACTATATGATTTTGTAGGGATGAACTTTCTTTGGCCATGTTATTTTGAGAGGACATAATTGCTTAGTTAGTATGCTTGAAGTATTATTACTTTTATGCCAATATGAACTTTTATCTTGAATCTTTCGGATCTGAATATTCATACCGCAATTAAGAAGAATTACATTGAAATTATGCCAAGGAGCACTCCACATCAAAAATTCTGTTTTTATCATTTACCTACTCGAGGACGAGTAGGAATTAAGCTTGGGGATGCTTGATACGTCTCCAACGTATCTATAATTTTCGATTGCTCCATGCTATATTATCTTCTGTTTTCGACATTATTGGGCTTTATTATTCACTTTTATAATATTTTTGGGACTAACCTATTAACCGGAGGCCCATCCCAGAATTGCTGTTTTTTTGCCTATTTCAGAGTTTCGCAGAAAAAGAATATCAAACGGAGTCCAAACGGAATGAAACCTTCGGGAACGTGATTTTCGGAACGAACATGATCCAGGAGACTTGGACCCTACGTAAGAGAAGCTTCCAGGAGGCCACGAGGTAGGCGGGCACGCCTACCCCACAGGGCGTGCCCTCCACCCTCGTGGGCCCCCTGTTGCTCCACCGACGTACTTCTTCCTCCTATATATACCTACGTACCCCCAAACGATCAGATACGGAGCCAAAAACCTAATTCCACCGCCGCAACCTTCTGTACCCACGAGATCCCATCTTGGGGCCTGTTCCGGAGCTCCGCCGGAGGGGGCATCCATCACGGAGGGCTTCTACATCAACACCATAGCCTCTCCGATGAAGTGTCAATAGTTTACCTCAGACCTTCGGGTGCATAGTTATTAGCTAGATGGCTTCTTCTCTCTTTTTGGATCTCAATACAATGTTCTCCCCCTCTCTCGTGGAGATCTATTCGATGTAATCTTCTTTTTGCGGTGTGTTTGTTGAGACCGATGACTTGTTGGTTTATGATCAAGTTTATCTATGAACAATATTTGAATCTTCTGAATTCTTTTATGTATGATTGGTTATCTTTGCAAGTCTCTTTGAATTATCAGTTTGGTTTGGCCTACTAGATTGATCTTTCTTGCAATGGGAGAAGTGCTTAGCTTTGGGTTCAATCTTGCGGTGTCCTTTCCCAGTGACAGTAGGGGCAGCAAGGCACGTATAGTATTGTTGCCATCGAGGATAACAAGATGGGTTTTTTGTCATATTGCATGAATTTATCCCTCTACATCATGTCATCTTGCTTAAGGCGTTACTCTGTTCTTATGAACTTAATACTCTAGATGCATGCTGGATAGCGGTCGATGTGTGGAGTAATAGTAGTAGATGCAGGCAGGAGTCGGTCTACTTGTCTTGGACGTGATGCCTATATACATGATCATACCTAGATATTCTCATACCTATGCTCAATTCTGTCAATTGCTCAACAGTAATTTGTTCACCCACTGTAGAATACTTATGCTCATGAGAGAAGCCACTAGTTAAACCTATGCCCCCCAGGTCTATCTTCATCATATTAATCTTCCAATACTTAGTTATTTCCGTTGCCTTTTACTTTGCTTTTATTTTACTTTGCATCTTTATCATAAAAATACCAAAAATATTATCCTATCAGATCTCACTCTCGTAAGTGACCGTGTAGGGATTGACAACCCCTTATCGCGTTGGTTGCGAGGATTTATTTGTTTTATGTAGGTGCGAGGGACTCGCGCGTTGCCTCCTACTGGATTGATACCTTGGTTCTAAAAAACTGAGGGAAATACTTACGCTACTTTGCTGCATCACCCTTTCCTCTTCAAGGGAAAACCAACGCAGTGCTCAAGAGGTAGCACCAGCCACCTGTGTGCAAAGCACGTCGGTAGAACCAGTGTCGCGTAAGCGTACGCGTAATGTCGGTCCGGGCCGCTTCATCCAACAATACCACCGAACCAAAGTATGACATGCTGGTAAGTAGTATGACTTGTATCGCCCACAACTCACTTGTGTTCTACTCGTGCATAAAACATCTACGCATAAACCTGGCTCGGATGCCACTTTTGGGGAACGTAGTAATTTCAAAAAAATTCCTACGCACACGCAAGATCATGGTGATGCATAGCTACGATAGGGGAGAGTGTTGTCTACGTACCCTCGTAGACCGTAAGCGGAAGCGTTATGACAACGCGGTTGATGTAGTCGTACATCTTCACGATCGACCATTCCTCAGTACCGAACGTATGGCACCTCCGCGTTCAGCACACGTTCATCTCGGTGATGTCCCGCGAACTCACGATCCAGTAGAGCTTCGGGGAAGAGCTTCGTCAGCACGACGGCGTGGTGACGGTGTTGATGATGCTACCGACGCAGGGCTTCTCCTACGCACTGCTACGATATGACCGAGGTGGGTTATGGTGGAGGGGGGCACCACACACGGCTAAGAGATCAATGATCAATTGTTGTGTCTCCAAGGGGTGCCCCCCTCCCCGTATATAAAGGAGTGGAGGAGGGGGAGGGGGCCGGCCTCCTATGGCGCACCCCATGAGGAGTCCTACTCCCACCTGGAGTGGGGCTCCCCCCTTCCAAGTAGGTGTAGGAGAGGAGAAGGAAGGGAGAGAAGGAGAGAAGGAAAGGGGGGCGCCGCCCCCCCTCCTTGTCCAATTCAGACTAGAGGGGGAGGGGGCGCGCGGCTGCCCTGGCCTCCCCTCCTCTTCTCCCACTAGGGCCCATTAGGCCCAATATGTTGGGAATCGTAGCATAATTTAAAATTTTCCTACGCTCACCAAGATGCATCTATGGAGTCTACTAGCAACGAGGGGAAAGGATTGGATCTACATACCCTTGTAGATCGCGAGCGGAAGCGTTCCAATGAACGTGGATGACGGAGTCGTACTCGCCGTGATCCAAATCACCGATGACCGAGTGCCGAACGTACGGCACCTCCGCGTTCAACACACGTGCGGTGCAGTGACGTCTCCTCCTTCTTGATCCAGCAAGGGGGGAGGAGAGGTTGATGGAGATCCAACAGCACGACGGCGTGGTGGTGGATGTAGCGGGTCTCCGGCAGGGCTTCGCCGAGCTTCTGCGAGAGAGAGAGAGGTGTTGCAGGGGAGGAGGGAGGCGCCCAAGGCTTAGATCTTGCTGCCCTCCCTTCCCCCCACTATATATAGGGCCAAGGGAGAGGGGGGGGGCGCAGCCTTGCCCCTTCCTCCAAGGAAGGGTGCGGCCAGGGGGGAGTCCTTCCCCCCCAAGGCACCTCGGAGGTGCCTTCCCCCTTTAGGACTCTCCCCTCTTTCTTATCTCTTGCGCATGGGCCTCTTGGGGCTGGTGCCCTTGGCCCATATAGGCCAAGGCTCACCCCTTACCGCCCATGTGGCCCCCCGGGGCTGGTGGACCCCCTTGGTGGACCCCCGGACCCCTTTCGGCACTCCCGGTACAATACCGATAAAGCGCGAAACCTTTCCGGCGACCAAAATAAGACTTCCCATATATAAATCTTTACCTCCGGACCATTCCGGAACCTCTCGTGACGTCCGGGATCTCATCCGGGACTCCGAACAACTTTCGGGTTTCCGCATACATATATCTCTACAACCCTAGCGTCACCGGACCTTAAGTGTGTAGACCCTACCGGTTCGGGAGACATGCAGACATGACCGAGACGCCTCTCCGGTCAATAACCAACAGCGGGATCTGGATACCCATGTTGGCTCCCACATGTTCCACGATGATATCATCGGATGAACCACGGTGTCGAGGATTCAATCAATCCGTATGCAATTCCCTTTGTCAAACGGTATGTTACTTGCCCGAGATTCGATCGTCGGTATCCCAATACCTTGTTCAATCTCGTTACCGGCAAGTCTCTTTACTCGTACCGCAATGCATGATCCCGTGACTAACGCCTTAGTCACATTGAGCTCATTATGATGATGCATTACCGAGTGGGCCTAGAGATACCTCTCCGTCACACGGAGTGACAAATCCCAGTCTCGATCCGTGCCAACCCAACAGACACTTTCGGAGATACCCGTAATGCACCTTTATAGTCACCCAGTTACGTTGTGACGTTTGGCACACCCAAAGCACTTCTACGGTATCCGGGAGTTGCACGATCTCATGGTCTAAGGAAAAGATACTTGACATTGGAAAAGCTCTAGCAAACGAAACTACACGATCTTTTATGCTATGCTTAAGTTGGGTCTTGTCCATCACATCATTCTCCTAATGATGTGATCCCGTTATCAATGACATCCAATGTCCATAGTCAGGAAACCATGACTATCTGTTGATCAACGAGCTAGTCAACTAGAGGCTTACTAGGGACAGGTTGTGGTCTATGTATTCACACATGTATTACGATTTCCGGACAATACAATTATAGCATGAATAATAGACAATTACCATGAACAAAGAAATATAATAATAACCATTTATTATTGCCTCTAGGGCATATTTCCAACAGTCTCCCACTTGCACTAGAGTCAATAATCTAGTTCACATCACCATGTGATTAACACTCACTGGTCACATCACCATGTGACCAACATCTAAAGAGTTTACTAGAGTCATCAATCTAGTTCACATCATTATGTGATTATCACTCAATGTGTTCTGGTTTGGTCATGTTATGCTTGTGAGAGAGGTTATTAGTCAACGGGTCTGAACCTTTCAGAACCGTGTGCTTTACGAATATCTATGTCATCTTGTGGATGCTACCACGCGCTATTTGGAGCCATTTCAAATAATTACTCTACTATACGAATCCGGTTTACTACTCAGAGTCATCCGGATTAGTGTCAAAGTTCGCATCGACGTAACCCTTTACGACGAACTCCTTTCCACCTCCATAATCGAGAAAATTCCTTAATCCACTAGGTGCTAAGGATAAGTTCGACCGCTGTCATGAGATCCTTTCCCGGATCACCATTGTACCCTCTTGACCAACTCATGGCAAGGCACACTACATGTGCGGTACACAGCATAGCATACTATAGAGCCTATGTCTAAAGCATAGGGGACGACCTTCGTCCTTTCTCTATCTTCTGCTGTGGTCAGGTCTTGAGTCTCACTCAATACTCACACCTTGTAACACAGCCAAGAACTCCTTCTTTGCTGATCTATTTTGAACTCTTTCAAAATCATGTCAAGGTGTGCTGTCTTTTGAAAGTATCATCAGGCGTCTTGATCTATCTCTATGGATATTGATGCCCAATATGTAAGTAGCTTTATCCAGGTCTTCCTTTGAAAAAAAACTCCTTTCAAACAACCCTTTATGCTTTCCAGAAATTTTACATCATTTCGGATCAACAATATGTCATTCACATATACTTATCAGAAATGTTGTAGCGCTCCCACTCACTTTATTGTAAATACAAGTTTCTAACAAACTTTGTATAAACCCAAAAACTTTGATCACCCCATCAAAGCATATATTCTGACTCCGAGATGCTTGCTCTAATCCATGGAAGGATCGCTGGAGCTAGCATACCTTTTAGCATCCTTAGGATCGACAAAACCTTTCTGATTGTATCACATACAACCTTTCCTTACGAAAACTGGTAAGGAAACTTGTTTTGACATCCATCTGCCAGATTTCATAAATGTAGCTAATGCTAACATGATTCCGACGGACCTAAGCATCGCTACGGATGAGGAAAACTCATCGTAGTCAACTCCTTGAACTTGTGAAAATACTCTTTGCCACAAGTCGAGCTTCATAGATGGTAACATTACCGTCCATGTCCGTCTTCTTCTTAAAGATCCATTTATCTCAATGGCTTGCCGATCATCGGGGCAAGCTCACCAAAGTCCATGCTTTGTTCTGATACATGGATTCTATCTCGGATTTCATGGCCTCGAGCCATTCGTCGGAATATGGGCCCACCATTGCTTCTCCATAGCTCGTAGGTTCATTGTTGTCTAGCAACATGACTTCCAAGACAGGATCACGCATTACTCTAAAGTAGTGCGCATCCTCGTCGTCCTACGAGGTTTGGTAGTGACTTGATCCGAAGTTTCATGATCACTATCATAAGCTTCCACTTCAATTGGTGTAGGTGCCACAGGAACAACTTCCTATGCCCTGCTACACACTAGTTGAAGCGACGGTTCAATAACCTTATCAAGTCTCCACCATCCTCCCACTCAATTCTTTTGAGAGAAACTTTTCCTCGAGAAAGGACTCGTTTCTAGAAGCAATTACTTTTGCTTCCAGATCTGAAATAGGAGGTATACCCAACTGTTTTTGGGTATTCTATGAAGATGCATTTATCCGCTTTGGGTTCGAGCTTATCACCTGAAACTTTTTCACATAAGCATCGCAGCCCCAAACTTTTAAGAAACGACAACTTTAGGTTTCTATAAATGGTGTCGTCTCAACGGAATTGCGTGGTGCCCCTTTTAAAGTGAATGCGGTTGTCTCTAATGCCTAACCCATAAACGATAGTGGTAATTTGATAAGAAACATCATGGTATGCACCATATCCAATAGGGTGCAGTTATGATGTTCGGACACACCATCACACTATGGTGTTCCAGGCGGTATTAATTGTGAAACACTTTCCACAATGTCTCAATTGTGTGCCAAACTCGTAACTCAGATACTCATCTCTATGATCATATCACAGACATTTTATCCTCTTGTCACGATGATCTTCAACTTCACTCTGAAATTACTTGAACATTTCAATAATTCAGACTTGTGTTTCATCAAGTAAATACACTCAGCATCTACTCAAATCATCTGTGAAGTAAGAACACAACGATATCCACTGCATGCCTCATCACTCATTGGACTGCATACATCAAAATGTATTACTTCCAATAAGTTGCTCTCTTGTTCCATCTTACTGAAAACGAGGCCTTTCAGTCATCTTGCCCATGTGGTATGATTTGCATGTCTCAAGTGATTCATAATCAAGTGAGTCCAAACGATCCATCTGTATGGAGTTTCTTCATGCATATATACCAATAGACATGGTTCGCATGTCTCAATCTTTTCAAAAACGACTGAGTCCAAAGATCCATCTACATGGAGCTTCTTCATGCGTTCTATACCAATATGACTCAAATTGCAGTGCCACAAGTATGTGGTACTATCATTACTATTTTATATCTTTTGGCATGAACATGTGTATCAATACGATCGAGATTCATTTTAGGTGCAAGACCATTGAAGGTATTATTCAAATAAACAGAGTAACCATTATTCTCCTTAAATGAATAACCGTTTTGCGGTAAACATAATCCAATCATGTTCAATGCAAACACTAAATCTCGATGGTAGAGGGAGCATGCGATGCTTGATCACATCAACCTTGGAAACACTTCCAACACATATCGTCATCTCACCTTTAGCTAGTCTCCATTTATTCCACAGCTTTTATTTCGAGTTACTAACACTTAGCAACCGAACCAGTATCTAATACCCTGGTACTGCTAGGAGTACTAGTAAAGTACACATTCATATAACGTATATCCAATATACTTCTGTCGACCTTGCCTGCCTTCTCATCTACCAAGTATCTAGGGTAGTACTGCTTCAGTGACCGTTCCTCTTATTACAGAAGCACTTAGTCTCGGGTTTGGGTTCAACCTTGGGATTCTTCACTAGAGCAGCAAACGACTTGCTGTTTCATGAAGTATCCCTTTTGCCCTTGCCCTTCTTAAACTAGTGGTTTTACTAACCATCAACAATTGATGCTCCTTCTTGATTTCTACTCTCGCGGTGTCAAACATCGCAAATAGCTCAAGGATCATCATAACTATCCTTGATATGTTATAGTTCATCACGAAGCTCTACTAGCTTGGTGGCAGTGACTATGGAGAACTATCACTATCTCATCTGGGAGATTAACTCCCACTCGATTCAAGCGATTGTGGCACTCAGACAATCTGAGCACACGCTCAACGATTGAGCTTTTCTCCCTTAGTTTGCAGGCTTAAGAAACTTGTCAGAGGTCTCATACCTCTTGACATGGGCACTAGTCTGAAATCCCTATTTCAGTCTTCGGAACATCTCATATGTTCTGCGACGTTTCGAAAAACGTCTCTTGTGCCACAATTCTAAACCGTTAGCATTACGCATTGAACTATCACGTAGTCATCAAAACGTGTATGTCAGATGTTTCGTAACATCTACAGACGACGCTGAGGTTCAGCACACCGAGCGGTGCATTAAGGACATAAGCCTTCTGTGCAGCAATGAGGACAATCCTCAGTTTACGGACCCAGTCCGCATAATTGCTACTACCAACTATCAACTAAATTTTCTCTAGGAACATATCTTAACCAGTAGAACTAAAGCGCAAGCTATGACATAATTTGCAAATACCTATTTGACTATGTTCATGATAATGAAGTTCATCTGATTATGAACTCCCACTCAGATAGACATCCCTCTAGTCATCTAAGTGAAACATGATCCGAGTTTAACTAGGCCGTGTCCGATCATCACGTGAGACGGACTAGTCAAGATCGGTGAACATCTCCATGTTGATCGTATCTTCTATACGACTCATGCTTGACCTTTCGGTCCTCCGTGTTCCGAGGCCATGTCTGTACATGCTAGGCTCGTCAAGTCAACCTAAGTGTATTGCGTGTGTTCCGAGGCCATGTCTGTACATGCTAGGCTCGTCAACACCCGTTGTATTCGAACGTAAGAATCTATCACACGCGATCATCACGTGGTGCTTCGAAACGACGAACCTTCGCAACGGTGCACAGTTAGGGTGAACACTTTCTTGAAATTATTATAAGGGATCATCCTACTTGCTACCGTCGTTCTAAGCAAATAAGATGCAAAAACATGATAAACATCATATGCAATCAAATAGTGACATGATATGGCCAATATCATTATGCTCCTTTGATCTCCATCTTCGGGGCACCATGATCATCTTTGTCACCGGCATGACACCATGATCTCCATCATCATGATCTCCATCATTGTGTCTTCATGAAGTGGTCATGCCAACGATTACTTCTACTTCTATGGCTAACGCGCTTAGCAATAAAGTAAAGTAATTTACATGGCGTTATTCAATGACACGCAGGTCATACAAAATAATAAAGACAACTCCTATGGCTCCTGCCGGTTGTCATACTCATCGACATGCAAGTCGTGATTCCTATTACAAGAATATGATCAATCTCATATATCACATATATCATTCATCACATCTTCTGGCCATATCACATCACATAGCACTTGCTGCAAAAACAAGTTAGACGTCCTCTAATTGTTGTTGCAAGTTTTTACGTGGTTTGTAGGTTTCTAGCAAGAACGTTTCTTACCTACGTATGACCACAACGTGATTTGCCAATTTCTATTTACCCTTCATAAGGACCCTTTTCATCGAATCCGTTCCGACTAAAGTAGGAGAGACAGACACCCGCTAGCCACCTCATGCATCTAGTGCATGTCAGTCGGTGGAACCTGTCTCACGTAAGAGTACGTGTAAGGTCGGTCCGGGCCGCTTCATCCTACAATGCCGCCGAAACAAGAAAAGACTAGTAGCGGCAAGAAGAATTGGCAAACTCAACGCCCACAACTGCTTTGTGTTCTACTCGTGCATAGTAACTACGCATAGACCTGGCTCATGATGCCACTGTTGGGAATCGTAGCATAATTTAAAATTTTCCTACGCTCACCAAGATGCATCTATGGAGTCTACTAGCAACGAGGGGAAAGGAGTGGATCTACATACCCTTGTAGATCGCGAGCGGAAGCGTTCCAATGAACGTGGATGACGGAGTCGTACTCGCCGTGATCCAAATCACCGATGACCGAGTGCCGAACGTACGGCACCTCCGCGTTCAACACACATGCGGTGCAGTGACGTCTCCTCCTTCTTGATCCAGCAAGGGGGGAGGAGAGGTTGATGGAGATCCAACAGCACGACGGCGTGGTGGTGGATGTAGCGGGTCTCCGGCAGGGCTTCACCGAGCTTCTGCGAGAGAGAGAGAGGTGTTGCAGGGGAGGAGGGAGGCGCCCAAGGCTTAGATCTTGCTGCCCTCCCTTCCCCCCACTATATATAGGGCCAAGGGAGAGGGGGGGGGCGCAGCCTTGCCCCTTCCTCCAAGGAAGGGTGCGGCCAGGGGGGAGTCCTTCCCCCCCAAGGCACCTCGGAGGTGCCTTCCCCCTTTAGGACTCTCCCCTCTTTCTTATCTCTTGCGCATGGGCCTCTTGGGGCTGGTGCCCTTGGCCCATATAGGCCAAGGCGCACCCCTTACCGCCCATGTGGCCCCCCCGGGGCTGGTGGACCCCCTTGGTGGACCCCCGGACCCCTTTCGGCACTCCCGGTACAATACCGATAAAGCGCGAAACCTTTCCGGCGACCAAAATAAGACTTCCCATATATAAATCTTTACCTCCGGACCATTCCGGAACCTCTCGTGACGTCCGGGATCTCATCCGGGACTCCGAACAACTTTCGGGTTTCCGCATACATATATCTCTACAACCCTAGCGTCACCGGACCTTAAGTGTGTAGACCCTACCGGTTCGGGAGACATGCAGACATGACCGAGACGCCTCTCCGGTCAATAACCAACAGCGGGATCTGGATACCCATGTTGGCTCCCACATGTTCCACGATGATATCATCGGATGAACCACGGCGTCGAGGATTCAATCAATCCGTATGCAATTCCCTTTGTCAAACGGTATGTTACTTGCTCGAGATTCGATCGTCGGTATCCCAATACCTTGTTCAATCTCGTTACCGGCAAGTCTCTTTACTCGTACCACAATGCATGATCCCGTGACTAAGGCCTTAGTCACATTGAGCTCATTATGATGATGCATTACCGAGTGGGCCCAGAGATACCTCTCCGTCACACGGAGTGACAAATCCCAGTATCGATCCGTGCCAACCCAACAGACACTTTCGGAGATACCCGTAATGCACCTTTATAGTCACCCAGTTACATTGTGACGTTTGGCACACCCAAAGCACTCCTACGGTATCCGGGAGTTGCACGATCTCATGGTCTAAGGAAAAGATACTTGACATTGGAAAAGCTCTAGCAAACGAAACTACACGATCTTTTATGCTATGCTTAAGTTGGGTCTTCTCCATCACATCATTCTCCTAATGATGTGATCCCGTTATCAATGACATCCAATGTCCATAGTCAGGAAACCATGACTATCTGTTGATCAACGAGCTAGTCAACTAGAGGCTTACTAGGGACAGGTTGTGGTCTATGTATTCACACATGTATTACGATTTCCGGACAATACAATTATAGCATGAATAATAGACAATTACCATGAACAAAGAAATATAATAATAACCATTTATTATTGCCTCTAGGGCATATTTCCAACACAATATACTCCCCGGGGGGTTCCCGTAACCCCCTGGTACTCCGGTATATGTCCGAAACCTCCCGAAACACTTCTGGTGTCCGAACATAGTCGTCCAATATATCGATCTTTACGTCTCGGCCATTTCGAGACACCTCGTCATGTCCGTGATCATATCCGGGACTCCGAACTACCTTCGGAACATCAAAACACAAAAACTCATAATACCGATCGTCACAGAACTTTAAGCGTGCGGACCCTACGGGTTCGAGAACTATGTAGACATGACGGAGACACGTCTCCGGTCAATAACCAATAGCGGAACCTGGATGCTCATATTGGTTCCTACATATTCTACGAAGATCTTTATCGGTTAAACCGCATAACAACATACGTTCCCTTTGTCATCGGTATGCTACTTGCCCGAGATTCGATCGTCGGTATCTCAATACCTAGTTCAATCTTATTACCGGCAAGTCTCTTTACTCGTTCCGTAATGCATCATCCCATAACTAACTCATTAGTCACATTGCTTGAAAGGCTTATAGTGATGTGCATTACCGAGAGGGCCCAGAGATACCTCTCCGACAATCGGAGTGAGAAATCCTATTCTCGATCTATGCCAACTCAACGAACACCATCGGAGACACCTATAGAGCACCTTTATAATCACCCAGTTATGTTGTGACGTTTGGTAGCACACAGAGTGTTCCTCCAGTATTCGCGAGTTACATAATGTCATAGTCATAGGAACATGTATAAGTCATGAAGAAAGCAATAGCAACATACTAAACGATCAAGTGCTAAGCTAACGGAATGGGTCATGTCAATCACAACATTCTCCTAATGATGTGATCCCGCTAATCTAATGACAACTCATGTCTATGGCTAGGAAACTCAACCATCTTTGATCAACGAGCTAGTCAAGTAGAGGCATACTAGTAACACTATGTTTGTCTATGTATTCACACATGTATTATCTTTCCGGTTAATACAATTCTAGCATGAATAATAAACATTTATCATGATATGAGGAAATAAATAATAACTTTATTATTGCCTCTAGGGCATATTTCCTTCAGTTCGAGGGCTCATGTTCTATTACGGGCTAGATTTTCACGATCTAACTCCGGACTCCTTCCTTCATATCTCGGCGTTCATTATCACATGCGAGGCCTTCCTCCGTGTTCCCCCACACTTCGGCTTGTGGCTTAAGACCTTTAATGTGAAGCTGAAGGTAGTCGACGGGAAACAAGCAGAGTGCAGTGGTGCTGCAGTGAGCAAACTCATCAACGCTCCTTGGCTTAAAGGATCCTTCTCAGAATCTTCCGACTTATGGCAGCGGGAGTGGTTTTACATTACTGAACCCCGCGGTACCAAGTGGGCAGCTACACTGCGTTCCAATCTGGCCCTCCAATTCAGCTCACATCATGGGTTAATAAGGGGTTGGGCTGGCGATCAATTGATGAAGTGCAGACTCTACAGAGCCGCATACAGAGTCTCCTTAAGAAGAACACCGAACTCATTGACGTGATTCAAGTAATGTTAGTCCGCCGGGTCCTCCCGTGCCAACGACGGCCACTCCGTATGTGGGAGTTCAATCCGGAAGGACCACGAACCCTCCAGCACTTCTTTGGTGTGACGCACAGAGGAATGTGGAAGTTATTTTTCGGGACACGAAAACAATGGCCGGATACAAGAGAGGACATAGGCCTCGATTGAAACCATCCGGATACCTCGGTAAGCACTTGACTCCCGAACACAGTTTGAGTTAAACATCTCATAATAGGATACTGAGAAAACCACCTTTTTCCAGGGCTGGGTAAAGAAGGCGGAGCGAATCCGGTGTTCGTCCCCTCTCCCTGAAGACTCAGCTAGTCCCGTGCTAACAAGGATGCTGGTCCCATCGCCATGCCAAGTGCCGATAAGGGAGGACAATAAGGAGAGCGAGGGAGTCAAAGGTAGCCTCGGAGGTACACCAAACACTGTATCCGGGGAGATTAAAGCTCCTTTTTCCGGAGACAAAAGAGAAGAGAAGTTGTCATCCTTTCTCCTCATAGTAAGAAAAGGGCCGCCTCCGAAGTTTGGGAGGCGAAGGCTCCTAAGCGAGGCAAGACGCCCTTGTGAGGCGGTTCGGGCTCGGAAGGCGACGTTGTCGCACATTTCCTCTAGAAGGACAAGCCTTCAGCCGAATCGTAAGTGAATCAAGGTGTTTTAAACATATCCCGTTCCTCTTCCTGTTACCAGGGTGACATTTAATATACATATTTGCAGTCTGGCGCGCAGTCTTCCTCAACAGTCCTCCTCCTTGGGGGATCTGCTTCTGGTGATGATGGAAAGCGAGACGCCTCCACAGGCTTCCTCTCCCAATAGGGCGGCAACTTCGAGGTGTCGTCCCGGAGAATCCTTCCCGATCAACAAGTGGTGCGGGGGACATCGAAGACAACACCCGAAGGTGAAACTTCAGTCGCCCAGGACCCGGGGTGTGTGGCCCCGACGAGGATCAACCATAAAGGTCTCGGGCTATCCGGCTTACAGCCGGGGGCGACTCTAGAGTCGAGTGAACACACCCCTTCAAAGGGAGTCTGCGCTCCTACGGCCGTCCCCAGGAATCCGGAGGCGCCGGATACCATGATGGGCATGCTGCAACATGCATCCGTCTCGGAGGAACATCGTACCTTAATGAGTATGGTGGCTGAAAGGATTTTGTCTGCGAAAAGTGGGTTGAATAAAGCCTTCATGAGCCTGCTAAGAAGCTTCGAGGTACGTACTATAATATTTTCAATTGTGCTCTATACGCAAAATGCACCTGTGTATAGGTAGTAGCCCCTGAGACCCTGGTTGGCGTCCAAAGGGAGGCAATCAGAGGATCGAAAAAGATATGCCTAGGAAATAGTCTAATTAATTGAAACACATGCTGTTACCTTCATGTCGACTGCCCACGCTACGGAGGTTGCAGGTCTGAAGCAAAAACTTGATGTGGCAGATGATGACATCACGCTTATTAACAGGAAGCTCGACGAGGCACAAGGTATGTGTTTGGAGCAGTCAGTATGTGTAGGTATGATAACATGAGCACGAAGCTAGGGTTGTATACTGAGACATGCATAACTGCAGATGGTGCTACCGCGGTGGAGACCCTTCGGGCTGAACTTGCTCGAGCCAAGGAGCAAGCCCGGATGAGTAATTTGGCTGCCAATAAGGCAGCTGATGAGTTAAAAGCCGAACAGGCTGCTCGGCGCCAGTGTGAGGAGAGAATTTCTATTATGGCGCGCGAGCTAAAAGAAACCACTGCCCAGTGCGAATTCCTCGAGAGGTATAACAAAGCCAAAGCGACAGACCTTGACAAGGCCTTACTAGAGGCGAAAGAAGCCCAATCCGAGTCTAGAGCGGCTCGGGAGGAGATCCGGCAAGCTGGGGAGATAGCGGCTAGTAAGCCTTTCTTATTACAGACTAAATTCGGCGATCCGAAGTATGCCCCGCTTAATCAGATGTGGAGCTCCCCAGACACATTCTTGGACTTGCCGAAGAGTGCCTCCGATGCGGCGCAATTTTACCACGTGCAGGAAGGGTGCGCAACGGAGAAGCTTTTCTGGTCACAATTCGGCGCGCCAAAGCGTATGCTGTTACTGAACGAGCAGATGGCCCAGTGGGCCGAGCTCCACAAGATATCCAGCTCTGCCATGAAGGACGTCATAGTCCGGTTGTGGCCGATTGAGCCAATTCCGAATAGTTATTTCGGTTTGGTGCAGCTACTTGTTGATGCGATGCCGTGTATCGACGCCGTTAAGCGGTCAACGTGCATTGAAGGTGCACGGATGGCCTTTGCCCGCGTCAAGACGTACTGGGCGAAGATGAAGGCCACTGATATTGCAGCGAAGGGTCCACCCAAAGGCAAGGACCATCACATGCCAGAGCATTATTTCGAGGACGTCTTAGAGGGTGCCCTCTTAATAGAGGGTCAGTGCTCGAAAGATATGATGTTCGAGTGAAATGTATTGGGATTGTAAAAACGAATTTATGATACTTTAAGTTTATTCCTAGAAGTTTTGGCTCCTCCTGTGCGGCCGTTTTTTATATAATCTGAAAGTTTTCCAGTCTTCGGCTTCAGCCCCCTCGCATAAAATGCAGGGTGTTCGAAAAAGCACTTGATCACTCTTGATCCAACGTCTTGGTCTGTGAAGGAGGTGTCAATGCGGTGAACTAGGCAATCAGACTATAGGGCTTTAACACTTTCACTTAGCCACATGAGTTTTATGGTGGGTCTACGATATAGCCCCTAGTATGTACGCAGCTTATCTGAGGACGATGCGTTACATGGGTGACCTTAAGAACGGCCCTTCGTTTAGTACGAAAAGAATCGCGAAAGATTCTAGGAAGTCATCGAGTGGTTTACCAGCTCTCGCCATATCATGACAGTCAGTTTTCGGCTCTCTCTACTGAGGTGCTCATCCGGATGAACCGGGATAGAATCGCAGTAATTCTCCCTTTACTACCCTAGCCGATATAGCGGAACGTAAGGTAGTAAGCACAGGAGCCGGGCAACCCAACTATTGACCAAAGACATGATTCGGAGCTGGTGCATATAAGGCCAAACTCGTGACGCCAAAGTGTGCTATAAAGTTGTTCGGACTTTGTCGGCAACTCATTTGTTCCCATACCGAGCCCCTGGCGATTGTGCCGAGGTGCGAGTGTGAAACAACCGAATTTTTTTAGCTCTTTAAAAGAAGAAAATACTAGATATGGATTATGTTCACTGGAACTTGAGTGATATGTCAATTGCCATTTTACAAATAACAACGCCACGACCCAGGCTGTTTGACATGCCAGTGGTCGAAGGCTGAGGGAGAAGGCACGTTACAGGCTCGAAATAGAGAGTGCGGCCTATACAAAATTATTTGGACCTCCTGTCGCACGTCTGTGTGGCATTGCCTCGGTGGAAGGATTCCTTAACAGGAATAACCTTGGGCGAGTGTATGAAGCCGAACTCCGAAAGAGTCCGTAAGATGACCAATGTTTGAGCCACCTGTAATAAGAGATAAAAAGTGGTTAGAAAAGAAAAGGAGAAAATGGGAGTGCTTGTAAGCTTTTCCGTATTGTGCCTCCGCCGATGACCAGGGTAGTTTGTGTGCGTAGTTATGCATGCGCGGTGTAACCCTCACGAGTGTGTAAGGCGAACGGCGGACGCCGAACTGCTATTCCAGCTCTGAGATTGATCGGTTCCATTTAATAGAGACCGGCGGCTTAATGGCCAATGAGTTATGCGGCTCGATGAGGCCGCTTTGTACTTCGGCCGTAATAGCCGTAGTGTGGTCATCTGTACGGAGGGAGTGTTCCGTATTTCCATTTACTATTATGACGCCGCGTGGACCGGGCATTTTAAGTTTTGCGCGGGCGTAGAGTGGGACCGCATTAAAACAAGCAAGAGCGGTATGCCCCAGAAGTGCATGGTAGCTACTGTGAAGCGGGGCAATTATCAAAGGTCAAGCCCTCGCTTCAGGAGTTGTTCGGCGAACCGAAAATGACTTCCAGTGTGATAGAGCCCGTGCAGTGAGTTCCTTCACCGGGCATTGCTCCCTTGAGGATAGTTGTGGTGGGCTTGATTCTTGAAGGATCAATGCCCATTTTGCGGACAGTTTCTTGGTAGAGTAGATTAAGGCTGCTACCGCCGTCCATAAGGACTTTCGTGAGATGGAACCCATCGATAATTGGATCGATGATCAGAGCTACCAGACCGTCAGGACAGATATGACCAATTTTTGGGGGTTCCGCTCTATGGCGTGTATGTCCCGTGGTGCGCGCGTGCGCTCCCTTGTAGGGGTGTGCGTCACATATACCATGTTTACGGTTTTTACTTCGGGGGGAAATTGCTTCTGAACCCCGGTGTTCGGCTGGCGAGTCTCTTCGTCATCACTGTCACTGGGCGGCCGCTTCCCCTTGTGTTCGGCATTAAGTTTGCCAGCTTGTTTGAAGACCCAGCAGCTTCTGTTGTGTGAGTAGCTGGTTTATCGGGGGTGCTATGAATCTGGCAGGGCCGGTCCAGTATCTTGTCTAGATTGGATGGTCCATCTCTATTTGCCTTGAATAGCTTTTTCCGTTGACCGGGTTTGGAGCTGCTAAACCCGGCGTTAACCGCCGTGTCTCGGACTTGTGTTTATCGCGATGCTTGTGTTTATCGCGTTGTGGCTTGCCATTGCCGTCTCGGACTTCTGAAGTACCTGGATCGCTGGCGCTGTTGCTTCTACGAGCGAGCCAGTTGTCCTCTCCCGCGCAAAAGCGGGTCATTAAGGCGGTAAGGGCTGCCATGGATTTTGGTTTTTCTTGACCGAGGTGGCGGGCGAGCCATTCGTCCCGGACGCTGTGTTTGAAGGCCGCGAGGGCTTCGGCGTCTGGACAATCGACGATTTGGTTCTTTTTAATTAAGAACCTTGTCCAGAGCTTCCTGGCTGAATCTCCGAGCTGTTGGACGATGCGACTTAGGTCATCGGCATCTGGTGGCCGGACATATGTACCCTAGAAGTTGTCGCGGAAGTCGTCTTCCAGATCCTCCCAGCTGCCAATAGAGTTTTCAGGCAGATTGTTTAACCAGTACCGAGCTGGCCCTTTGAGTTTTAGTGTGAGGTATTTGATGGCGTGAAGGTCATCTCCGCGGGCCATATGGATATGGAGAAGAAAATCCTCGATCCATACCGCGTGATCAGTTGTTCCATCATAGGATTCGATATTCACGGGTTTAAATCCTTCTGGGAATTCATGCTCCATTACTTCGTCTATGAAGCAAAGAGGGTGTGCGGCGCCTCTATATCGGGCCACATTGCGTCGTAGCTCCAATGGAGTCCGTCTGCGGTTTTCGGCTCGGGCGTGACTAGGCTTGTCACGTCGGAATAGGGAGCCTTTGTCGCGTGTCTGGGCACGCCCTCGCGAACCGTAGATCGATCTGGTATGTCCTGCTCTAATGTCCAGGTTCTGCTGAAGGTCATATGTATGACCCCAAGTTGTTTTATCTCTGCCTTTATGGTGAGGTAGGGTGGGCTGGTGTTCGGCTTGGGTTGCCGCTTTATCCCGGCCACGTGGTGGTCAGTCAGCCGCATTGTGCGAAGATGATGGTACGGGCTCCGGCGCCTCATCATCGAACTGAGGTAGCGATTTGCGTTTCGGGTAACTTTTGGCTGGGCGCTTGAGGCCATGTTCCTTGGCTGCCAGGACATCTGTCCATCTATCGTTGAGCAGATCTTAATTAGCTTGAAGCTGCTGCTGCTTCTTTTTCAGGCTCCTTGCAGTGGCTATTAGCCGGCGCTTAAAGCGCTCCTGCTCGAGAGGTTCCTCAGGCACGATAAAATCCTCGTTGCCGAGGCTCACCTCATCCTCGGAGAGCGGGAGATCATTACTGTCCTTCGAGTCTTCATGTATGGCTTGTTCATCAGGGCTAACTTGCCCTTCTTCCCGATCATCCTGTTCGGCAGTTTGTTCATCGGGATCTTCTCTGTCTTCGGCACCGTCCGGAGTGTTATCGTCTCCTGTGCCGGTGTTGTTGTCCTTGTTGCGGCGTGATTTAGAGCGGCGCTGCTGACGCCGGCGCTTTGGTTGTATCTTAGGAGGCTCATCCTCAACTGGATTTTCCTTGTCATCGCCGCTATTATCTTTTGGTGCATCCACCATGTATACGTCATATGAGGAGGTGGCCGTCCATCGTCCGCTGAACGGTGGGTTTTGGGCCTCCTCTTCTCCGGCATCGTCGTCCATACCGTCGATGTCTTCGGAGCCGTAATCGAGCATGTCGGTTAGGTCCTCGACAGTGGCTGTGAAGTGGGCGATGGGTGGGAAATGAAATTCTCCGTCATCAGCCTCCAGTTCGAACCGGATATAATTCGGCTGTGAGTCCCCCGCTAAGGATAGAGTTTTTAATGAGTTTAGCACGTCGCCTAGGGGCGAGTGCTGGAATTTGTCCATGGAGCTGAATTCGACGATCAATGTCTGATCAAGCTTGATGTATGCGGACGCACATACTCGACAGATGTCACTTGAAGTTAGGTCTGTGTGCGGCTCCAATGCCGCTGAGTCTGCGGCTTCCGTGGCGGGATTGAGCTTCCCGTCCTCGGATGGCGCGATCTGCTCCGGATCTAAGGCTAGAGCAGTTACAGGTGCTATCTCCTGGGTATGGTCCGATGACAGATTTACGTTATGTTCATCGTGGTGGCAGGGAGCGGCTACCGTGGTCTCGAATCCGTCGAAGATCAAGTCTCCGCGGATATCCGCGACGTAGTTCAAGCTTCCAAATCTGACCTGATGGCCAGGGGCGTAGCTTTTGATCTGCTTCAGATGGCCAAGAGAGTTGGACCGCAGTGCGAAGCCGCCAAATACGAAGATTTGTCCGGGGAGGAAGACTTCCCCTTGGACAACATCGTTATAGATGATCGAAGGAGCCATCAAACCTTTTGACGACGGCACAGTGGAACTCTCAGTGAAAGCACCAATGTCGGTGTCAAAACCAGCGGATCTCGGGTAGGGGGTCCCGAACTGTGCGTCTAAGGTCGATGGTAACAGGAGACAAGGGACACAATGTTTACCCAGGTTCGGGCCCTCTCTATGGAGGTAATACCCTACTTCCTGCTTTATTGATCTTGATGAATATGAGTATTACAAGAGTTGATCTACCACGAGATCGTAATGGCTCAAACCCTAGAAGTCTAGCCTGTATGACTATGATTATTATCCTCCCCCTCTACGGACTAAGCCCTCTGGTTTATATAGACACTGGAGGGGACTAGGGTTGTACAAAGTCGGTTACAGAGAAAGGAATCTTCATATTCGGACGCCACGCTTGCCTTCCACGCTAAGGAGAGTCCCATCCGGACACGGGAGAGAGTCTTCGGTCTTCGTATCTTCATAGCCCATCAGTCCGGCCCATGTCTAACAGGTCGGATGCCCAAGGACCCCCTAGCCCAGGACTCCCTCACCCCCCCCCCGTATATAAAGTGGTGGAGGAGGGGAGGGGCCGGCCCTCTCTTTGGCGCGCCCTAGGGGAGTCCTACTCCCACCGGGAGTAGGATCCCCCCTCCCTAGTTGGAGTAGGAGAGGAAGGAAGGAGGAGAGAGGGAGGAAGGAAAGGTGGCCCGTCCCCCCACCCAATTTGGATTGGGCTTGGGGGGGGGGCCCTCCTTGGCCGCCTCCTCCTCTCTCCTACTAAGGCCCAATAAGGCACATATACTCCCTGGGGGGTTCCGGTAACCTCCCGGTACTCCGGTAAATGCCTGAACTCACCCGGAACCATTCCGATGTCCAAACATAGCCATCCAATATATCGATCTTTATGTCTCGACCATTTCGAGACTCCTCGTCATGTCCGTGATCACATCCGGGACTCCGAACAACCTTCGGTACATCAAAACACATAAACTCATAATACCGATAGTCACCGAACGTTAAGCGTGCGGACCCTACGGGTTCGAGAACTATGGAGACATGATCGAGACTCATCTCCGGTCAATAACCAATAGAGGAACCTAGATGATCATATTGGTTCCTACATATTCTACGAAGATCTTTATCGGTCAAACCGCATAACAACATACGTTGTTCCCTTTGTCATCGGTATGTTACTTGCCCGAGAATCGACCATCGGTATCTCAATACCTAGTTCAATCTCATTACCGGCAAGTCTCTTTACTCATTCAGTAATGCATCATCCTGCAACTAACTCATTAGTCACATTTCTTGCAAGGCTTATAGTGATGTGCATTACCGAGAGGGCCCAGAGATACCTCTCCGTAACACGGAATGACAAATCCTAATCTCGATCTATGCCAACCCAACAAACACCATCGGAGACACCTGTAGAGCATCTTTATAATCACCCAGTTACATTGTGACGTTTGATAGCACACTAAGTGTTCCTCCAGTATTCGGGAGTTGCATAATCTCATAGTCATAGGAACATGTATAAGTCATGAAGAAAGCTATAGCAATAAACTAAACGATCAAGTGCTAAGCTAACAGAATGGGTCAAGTCAATCACATCATTCTCTAATGATGTGATCCCGTTAATCAAATGACAACTCACGTCTATGGCTAGGAAACTTAACCATCTTTGATTATACGAGCTAGTCAAGTAGAGGCATACTAGTGACACTCTGTTTGTCTATGTATTCACACATGTACTAAGTTTCTGGTTAATACAATTCTAGCATGAATAATAAACATTTATCATGATATGAGGAAATATAAATAACAACTTTATTATTGCCTCTAGGGCATATTTCCTTCAGTCTCCCACTTGCACTAGAGTCAATAATCTAGATTACACAGTAATGATTCTAACACCCATGGAGTCTTGGTGTTGATCATGTTTTACTCGTGAGAGAGTCTTAGTCAACGGGTCTGCAACATTCAGATCTGTATGTATCTTGCAAATCTCTATGTCTCCCTCCTTGACTTGATCGCGGATGGAATTGAAGCGTCTCTTGATGGGCTTGGTTCTCTTGTGAAATCTGGATTCCTTTGCCAAGGCAATTGCACCAGTATTGTCACAAAATATTTTCATTGGACCCGATGCACTAGGTATGACACCTAGATCGGATATGAACTCCTTCATCCAGACTCGTTCATTTGCTGCTTCCGAAGCAGCTATGTACTCCGCTTCACACATAGATCCCGCCACGACGCTTTGCTTAGAACTACACCAACTTACAGCTCCACCGTTCAATATAAATGCGTATCCGGTTTGTGACTTAGAGTCATCCGGATCAGTGTCAAAGCTTGCATCGATGTTACCATTTACGATGAGCTCTTTGTCACCTCCTTAAATGAGAAACATATCCTTAGTCCTTTTCAGGTATTTCAGGATGTTCTTGACCGCTGTCCAGTGATCCACTCCTGGATTACTTTGGTACCTCCCTGCTAAACTAATAGCAAGGCACACATCAGGTTTGGTACACATCATTGCATACATGATAGAACCTATGGCTGAAGCATAGGGAATGACTTTCATTTTCTCTCTATCTTCTGCAGTGGTCGGGCATTGAGTCTGACTCAATTTCACACCTTGTAACACAGGCAAGAACCCTTTATTTGCTTGATCCATTTTGAACTTCTTCAAAACATTATCAAGGTATGTGCTTTGGGAAAGTCCAATTAAGCGTCTTGATCTATCTCTATAGATCTTGATGCCTAATATATAAGCAGCTTCACCGAGGTCTTTCATTGAAAAACTCTTATTCAAGTATCCTTTTATGCTATCCAGAAATTCTATATCATTTCCAATCAACAATATGTCATCCACATATAATATTAGAAATCCTACAGAGCTCCCACTCACTTTCTTGTAAATACATGCTTCTCCAAAAGTCTGTATAAAACCATATGCTTTGATCATACTATCAAAACGTTTATTCCAACTCTGAGATGCTTGCACCAGTCCATAAATGGATCGCTGGAGCTTGCACACTTTGTTAGCATCCTTTGGATCGATAAAACCTTCAGGTTGCATCATATACAACTCTTCTTCCAAATATCCATTCAGGAATGCAGTCTTTACATCCATTTGGCAAATTTCATAATCGTAAAATGGAGCATTTGCTAACATGATTCGGATGGACTTAAGCATCGCTACAGGTGAGAAGGTCTCATCGTAGTCAACTCCTTGAACTTGTCGAAAACCTTTCGCAAGAAGTCAAGCTTTGTAGACAGTAACATTACTGTCAGCGTCAGTCTTCTTCTTGAAGATCCATTTATTCTCGATGGCTTGCCGATCATTGGGCAAGTCAACCAAAGTCCACACTTTGTTCTCATACATGGATCCCATCTCAGATTTCATGGCCTCAAGCCATTTCGTGGAATCTGGGCTCATCATCGCTTCCTCATAGTTCGTAGGTTCGTCATGGTCAAGTAACATGACCTCCAGAACAGGATTACCATACCACTCTAGTGCGGATCTTACTCTGGTGGACCTACGAGGATCGGTAGTAACTTGATCAGAAGTTTCATGATCATCATCAATAGCTTCCTCACTTACTGGTGTAGGAATCACTGGAACTGATTTCTGTGATGAACTACTTTCCAATAAGGGAGCAGGTACAGTTACCTCATCAAGTTCTACTTTCCTCCCACTCACTTCTTTCGAGAGAAACTCCTTCTCTAGAAAGGATCCATTCTTGGCAACGAATGTCTTGCCTTCGGATCTGTGATAGAAGGTGTACACAACAGTCTCCATTGGGTATCCTATGAAGACACATTTCTCCGATTTGGGTTCGAGCTTATCAGGTTGAAGCTTTTTCACATAAGCATCGCATGCCCAAACTATAAGAAACGACAACTTGGGTTTCTTGCCAAACCACATTTCATAAGGTGTTGTCTCAACGGATTTAGATGGTGCCCTATTTAACATGAATGCAGCTGTCTCTAAAGCATAACCCCAAAACGATAGCGGTAAATCAGTAAGAGACATCATAGATCGCACCATATCTAGTAAAGTACGATTATGACGTTCGGACACACCATTACACTGTGGTGTTCCGGGTGGCGTGAGTTGCGAAACTATTCCGCATTGTTTCAAATGAAAACCAAACTCATAACTCAAATATTCTCCTCCACGATCAGATCGTAGAAACTTTATTTTCTTGTTACGATGATTTTCCACTTCACTATGAAATTCTTTGAACTTTTCAAATGTTTCAGACTTATGTTTCATCAAGTAGATATACCCATATCTGCTCAAATCATCTGTGAAGGTGAGAAAATAACGATACCCGCCGCGAGCCTCAATGTTCATTGGACCACATACATCAGTATGTATGATTTCCAATATATCTGTTGCTCGCTCCATTGTTCCGAAGAACGGAGTTTTAGTTATCATGCCCATGAGGCATGGTTCGCAAGTACCAAGTGATTCATAATCAAGTGATTCCAAAAGTCCATCAGAATGGAATTTCTTCATGCGCTTTACACCAAATGGCAGCGCCACAAATAGGTTGCAATATCATTATCAATTCTGCATCTTTTGGCTTCAATATTCTGAATATGTGTGTCACTACTATCGTGATTCAACAAAAATAGACCACTCTTCAAGGGTGCATGACCATAAAAGATATTACTCATATAAATAGAACAACCATTATTCTCCGATTTAAATGAATAACCGTCTCGCATCAAACAAGAACCAGATATAATGTTCATGCTTAATGCTGGCACCAAATAACAATTATTCAGGTCTAAAACTAATCCCGAAGGTATATGTAGAGGTAGCGTGCCGACGGCGATCACATCGACTTTGGAACCATTTCCCACGCGCATCGTCACCTCGTCCTTAGCCAATCTTCCCTTAATCCGTAGTCCCTGTTTCGAGTTGCAAATATTAGCAATAGAACAAGTATCAAATACCCAGGCACTACTCGAGCATTAGTAAGGTACACATCAATAACATGTATATCACATATACCTTTGTTCACCTTGCCATTCTTCTTATCCGCCAAATACTTGGGGCAGTTCCGCTTCCAGTGACTAATCCCTTTGCAGTAGAAGCACTCAGTCTCAGGCTTAGGTCCAGACTTGGGCTTCTTCACTTGAGCAGCAACTTGCTTGTCATTCTTCTTGAAGTTCCCCTTCTTCCCTCTACCCTTTTTCTTGAAACTGGTGGTCTTGTTGGCCATCAACACTTGATGCTCCTTTTGATTTCTACCTCTGCAGCCTTTAGCATCGCAAAGAGCTCGGGAATTGTCTTATCCATCCCTTGCATATTATAGTTAGTCATGAAGCTCTTGTAGCTTGGTGGCAGTGATTGAAGAACTCTGTCAATGACACTATCATCAGGAAGATTAACTCCCAGCTGAGTCAAGTGGTTGTGGTACCCAGACATTCTGAGTATATGTTCACTGACAGAATATTCTCCTCCATTTTGCAGCTGTAGAACTTATTGGAGACTTCATATCTCTCAATCTGGGCATTTGCTTGAAATATTAACTTCAACTCCTAGAACATCTCATATGCTCTATGACGTTCAAAATGTCGTTGAAGTCCCGGTTCTAAGCCGTAAAGCATGTCACACTGAACTATCGAGTAGTCATCGGCTTTACTCTGCCAGATGTTCTTAACGTCATCAGCAGCATCTGGAGCAGGCCTGGCACCTAGCGGTGCTTCTAGGACGTAATTCTTCTGTGCAGCAATGATGATAATACTCAAGTTACGGACCCAGTAAGTCTAGTTTCTACCATCATCTTTCAACTTAGCTTTCTCTAGGAATGCATTAAAATTCAAAGGAACAGTAGCACGGGCCATTGATCTACAACACCATAGACATGCAAAATACTATCAGGTACTAAGTTCATGATAAATTAAAGTTCAATTAATCATATTACTTAAGAACTCCCACTTAGATAGACATCCCTCTAATCATCTAAGTGATCACGTGATCCAAATCAACTAAACCATGTCCGATCATCACGTTAGATGGAGTAGTTTTCAATGGTGAACATCACTATGTTGATCATATCTACTATATGATTCACGCTCGACCTTTCGGTCTCAATGTTCCAAGGCCATATCTGCATATGCTAGGCTCGTCATGTTTAACCCGAGTATTCTACGTGTGCAAAACTGGCTTGCACCCATTGTATGTGAACATAGAGCTTATCCCACCCGATCATCACGTGGTGTCTCGGCACGATGAACTTTCACAACGGTGCATACTTAGGGATAACACTTGTACCTTGAAATTTAGTGAGAGATCATCTTATAATGCTACCGCCGAACTAAGAAAAATAAGATGCATAAAGGATAAACATCACATGCAATCAATATAAGTGATATGATATGGCCACCATCATCTTGTGCCTTTGATCTCCATCTCTAAAGCACCATCGTGATCACCATTTTCACCGGCGTGACACTTTGATCTCCATCGTAGCATCGTTGTCGTCTCGCCAACTATTGCTTCTACGACTATCGCTACCGCTTAGTGATAAAGTAAAGCAATTACATGGCGATTGCATTTCATACAATAAAGCGACAACCATATGGCTCCTGCCAGTTGCCGATAACTGTGTTACAAAACATGATCATCTCATACAATAAAATTTAGCATCATGTCTTGACCATATCACATCACAACATGCCCTGCAAAAACAAGTTAGACGTCCTCTACTTTGTTGTTGCAAGTTTTACGTGGCTGCTACGGGCTGAGCAAGAACCGTTCTTACCTACGCATCAAAACCACAACGATTTTTCGTCAAGTGTGTTGTTTTAACCTTCAACAAGGACTGGGTGTAGTCACACTCGATTCAACTAAAGTTGGAGAAACTGACACCCGCCAGCCACCTGTGTGCAAAGCACGTCGGTAGAACTAGTCTCGCGTAAGCGTACGCGTAATGTCGGTCCGGGCAGCTTCATCCAACAATACCGCAGAATCAAAGTATGACATGCTGGTAAGCAATATGACTATTATCGCCCACAACTCTTTGTGTTCTACTCGTGCATATAACATCTACGCATAGACTGGCTCGGATGCCACTGTTGGAGAACGCAGTAATTTCAAAAAAATTCCTACGCACACGCAAGATCCATCTAGGTGATGCATAGCAACAAGAGGGGAGAGTCTTGTCCACGTACCCTCGTAGACCGAAGGCGGAAGCATTATGACAACGCGGTTGATGTAGTGGTACGTCTTCATGATCCGACCAATCCTAGTACCGATAGTACGGCACCTCTGTGATCTGCACACGTTCAGCTCGGTGACGTCCCACGAACTCTAGGTCCAGCTGCGTGTCGAGGGAGAGCTTCGTCAACACGACGACGTGATGACGGTGATGATGAAGTTACCGACGCAGGGCTTCGCCTAAGCACTACAACGATATGACCGAGGTGGAAATCTTTGGAGGGGGCACCGCACACGGTTAAACAATCAACTTGTGTGTCTATGGGGTGCCCCCCTCCCCCGTATATAAAGGAGTGGAGGAGGGGAGGGGCCGGCCCTCTCTATGGCGCGCCCTAGGGGAGTCCTACTCCCACCGGGAGTAGGATTCCCCCTTCCCTAGTTGGAGTAGGAGAGGAAGGAAGGAGGGGAGAGGGAGGAAGGAAAGGGGCGCCGGCCCCCCACCCAATTCGGATTGGGCTTGGGGGGGGGGCGCCCCCTCCTTGGCCACCTCCTCCTCTCTCCTACCAAGGCTCAATAAGGCCCATATACTCCCCGGGGGGTTCCGGTAACCTCCCGGTACTCCAGTAAATGCCCGAACTCACCCGGAACCATTCCGATGTCCAAACATAGCCATCCAATATATCGATCTTTATGTCTCGACCATTTCGAGACTCCTCGTCATGTCCGTGATCACATCCAGGACTCCAAACAACCTTTGGTACATCAAAACACATAAACTCATAATACCGATCGTCACCGAACGTTAAGCGTGCGGACCCTACGGGTTCGAGAACTATGTAGACATGACCGAGACTCATCTCCGATCAATAACCAATAGTGGAACCTGGATGCTCATATTGGTTCCTAGATATTCTACGAAGATCTTTATCGGTCAAACCGCATAACAACATACGTTGTTCCCTTTGTCATCGGTATGTTACTTGCCCGAGATTCGATCGTCGGTATCTCAATACCTAGTTCAATCTCGTTACCGGCAAGTCTCTTTACTCGTTCCATAATGCATCATCCTGCAACTAACTCATTTGTCACATTTCTTGCAAGGCTTATAGTGATGTGCATTACCGAGAGGGCCCAGAGATACCTCTCCGTAACACGGGGTGACAAATCCTAATCTCGATCTATGCCAACCCAACAAACACCATCGGAGACACCTGTAGAGCATCTTTATAATCACCCAGTTACGTTGTGACGTTTGATAGCACACTAAGTGTTTCTCCGGTATTCGGGAGTTGCATAATCTCATAGTCATAGGAACATGTATAAGTCATGAAGAAAGCAATAGCAATAAACTAAATGATCAAGTGCTAAGCTGACGGAATGGGTCAAGTCAATCACATCATTCTCTAATGATGTGATCCCGTTAATCAAATGATAACTCATGTCTACGGCTAGGAAACTTAACCATCTTTGATTCAACGAGCTAGTCAAGTAGAGGCATACTAGTGACACTCTGTTTGTCTATGTATTCACACATGTACTAAGTTTCCGGTTAATACAATTCTAGCATGAATAATAAACATTTATCATGATATGAGGAAATATAAATAACAACTTTATTATTGCCTCTAGGGCATATTTCCTTCACATTCCTCTTCTTGCCGGATTTGAGGTCGGCCACAACTTGGTTCCACTTCGGCTTGCCATTTAATATGACCCACAATGGCTAAAAGCAAATGGCTTCTTCTCCACCTCATGATACAAAGTGGCCGCCATCGTCGTCTAGCAAACAACATATGGATGAGCATGATAATGCAAACGCAGGAAGCATATGCAATGGATGACAAAATGAGGCAATCGAGCTTACGTGAGTTGCGACTCCTATCCCACTTTGAGGGCGTTGGTCAGTAGTAGCCGACGTACTTTTTCACTTCCCCTTGAATGATCCCCCAACGATGTTTGAGAAATGCCACATTGCTAGTGGTCATGATAGGATGCGGCTCCACATACTCCTTTTGCTCGTGATACTCCTTCCAAATCTTCATCCAATAGGTGTTCCCCTTTTGCTCGGTGCCGCATATTGGATCCATCGTTGTGGCCAACCAAGCTTTGACCAACAAGATGTCCTCAAATCTTGAGAATGCCGGACCTCTTGCCTTCGGCGTCTTGGTCTTCTTCTTCTTCTTCTTCTTCTTGGGATCGGATGTTGTCCCAACTTCAAATGCTGTGGTGGCCTCCAATTCATACTCCATTTCGGTCGGTTCTTCATTATCATTGATCATGTTCGACAAGAACGCCTCCTACATGATTAAGATTTCCAAGCATTCATCTTGAGAGAAATGAACTAGTGGTCTGTGCTAAAATATGATTGGACAAGAGCAAAGAAAATGCATTGACTCTTGTTCGGTCATTCCGTCGAACATGTTGAGGGCAGCCCGGGCATTGCCGGAGCCCGTGCTCATCCGCGCCCGAACAAGCTGCGGCGAGTCACACACGTCGACCGACGGCATTTGCATGGGCGGAAAGCTGTCCGGAATGGCCCAACCGGCGCTTGAATCATCGTGTGTCCCAAGGGGGTCAGACAGCGTAATCCGCGTAGGCGCTTGGAGGGAAGGGGTGCGGTGATCTGGGCGTGACGGAGGAGACAGCTGCTCCACCACGTCTGAACCTCCCTGCAACGCCGCCGCCACCTCCCTCTCTCGATGTCGGCATCGCCGCAACTTGCAGGCGACGTTCTCCGCCTTGCAAGTCGCCGCGGATGAAATCACGCCGCCGACGGACAAGGCGGACTGCGTCTCCGTCGTGGCGGTGTGGGTCGGGCTGGACGACATCTCCGGCGGTGGATCGGGACCGGAGGTGAGGATTGGGAGCAAGGGTGGAGGCCAGTGAGGGTCCGGCCGCAGGAATGGTTGGAGGGCGGCAGGATGAGGAGGAAGGGTTTGGTGGATTTGGTGCAATTTGGGGTGGGGTCGGGCTGTTGGGTCCGACGTGGCGGGCATGCCCGGGCGCCCCATATTCGTCCCATATTCGGGCTGGATATGGGGGGTGCCGGTCAGCCCGGGCGTTTGAGGCCCGTTTAAGAAGTCCGTCTGGGTCTAAAAATCGTGACCGGACGGCCCACCCGGACGTATGAGACGTGTTTGAGAGGTCCGGTTGTAGCTCTTACGATGCTAATTCGACAGTGCACAATGGTACAAGCACTGTTCCAAGATTTTGGACATACGAATTCATGGAAAGCTGCTTTGTTAAATTTCCACGCACGCAACTTTCGTTCATTAACAACAGATGACCTACCTTGAACGAAATCATAGTTGGCAGACTGGCGATACCGAGTTACGTAAGCGGCCCTCCTCAACCATGGCTTTAAACAGTAGTCCTAGTTGTAGATCTAAAAAATTAGAGACCTGTTACTAGAAACCTAGCTAGCTGCTTTGCTCTCTTGCAAGGAACGCCAAGGAGTACAGTGATACTTTGCACGTGTCTGGCAAAGAAGAAACTTATATTTCCTTCCTATGCATATGATGCCAACCGGCATTCATTACCATAGATTTTCGGTTAAGCGCTTAATTGAACTTTGTTTGTGAAAGACGCTTACAATGGGCCTTGCTAACAAGAGTCAGAAAAGGCTGATAGAACATCACATCAAGCGCTCCACGAATAATGAGATGATTTGTGACAGGGAGAAATAGACCGAAGGTTCGGTGCGTGGAGTAAGAGATTACCAGGTTAATCAACCTGCAAGAATTGCTCATTCAAATATTCACGAACTGTGCTTTCTTCGTGATGCACATCAGGGTTGGTATAATGCTCGCCAAGTCGGAGAAAGTTACACGAGACTATTGAGAGTTTTTAAAAGAGAAAAGGACCCGGTGAAAGGTGATAGTTTTTCTTCATTTTTTCCTGTAAATACATTAAAAAAAATCGATATATGGTATATTTTAAACGCAGAATAATTAAAAAGTCTCACATACACTCACCTCTATGAGCAGACGCATGCACACCCTACCCCTATGAGCACGTGCGAGATACTGAGATAGCACATGCGCAATGTAAGGACCAGTGCCAAGTCTAAAATTTGAACCCTGATAAGTTGTGGTTCCATCGCAAGGAACCTGACCCATCTGAGTTACGTTCGTTTGCGGTCCTATATATGGCTGTGTATGATACAACCATACAACAGCTAAACACCTCCAACTAAAAAAAGGAAACAGATAAAGACCCAATAGTCTCTCCAAAAGATGCATCTTAAGACCTCTTGTCTCGAATATCATATTGAATTTATGCTCCAACCAAATCATTCGAACCGATGGAGTGCGATGGGTCATATATGTCAACACCTATGTCCATTAATCTTAGCATGCACTTGTCATGCCGAAGAGTTGTGTTCAAAATAAGTTGAGCTAACTTGTCGCGAGCCTTACCTTTCGCGGGCACATGCTTACTCATTTTGAGATCGAGACTCATTTAAGTATTCATCTCATTACTGATCTTTGTGATATTATTGAGATGCTTTCCCTTTGTTTGATCTCTAAGATGTTTGGTTATCACCCTCTTCCCCCTAGGCGTGCAAGATGTAGGGGATTGGTGAGAGTCATTTGTGCCTATTCTATATGTGGTCATTTGTGATTATAGTTCTACGATTGTTCAGTAAGTTATTTATCTGTGGTGCACGTAATGCGTGTTGTCCAATTGAAGGGACCGGGCAACATGATTTGAAGACCTATACAGGTAACACATATTGTTTAGTGAATCAGTGGCCTACAGGTGAAAGTTATTGATATCTATAAAGAGCGGAGACAATATGAGATCACAGTGATCCATGAAGCCCAATGCATTGTTCCGGTCTTATGACCTTAATTGCGGATATAACCATCTAATGGCAATGCCGAAGCAAGACTATAGGGGAGAAATCCGAGGAGGAGGAGTTCAACCACTAAGTGATCCACCTACCGAACAAACAACCTATGCACTAGAACCACAATACAAGGTAACTAGTATTACCGTCGCACTAACACACTTGATGTACACCATGATCCGAAGTTTCTCCGCACTAAACTTCTCTATTGCAGGCAACAACCATTCACTTTCAGCCACTTTGCTTTATGTTATTTTCTTTAAGCTCTTTATTATTCTCGCTGCAACTATCAACTCTTTCACCACTCTAGTATATTTGTTTCATGGAACAGTAATACCGTCTACAAATTTTTGGATAGTTACTTTGCACAAGATTAGTGACAACTTATGTGTGAACTGCCACTCATAATACTCTCCTCCGCTCTTTGTTGGGAAGATAACTATTGAGATACTTACACGAAGGTTCTACGCTACAAAGGTTACAGGCTCGGTTCCTCTTATAGCTTTTTACATGTTTCTCTTCCTCCTTTTCTGTTTCTTCTACTTTTTTGTTCCATGGCTTTACTTTCATACATTTTTCGTTTTGATGTGAATATGAGAGTTTAAAGTTAACATTAGCCATTGAAATTATATGGAAAAAATTCAGAAGTTCCAAGAACTTTTTTTAGTACATGATCATGTTTTATGATGGTGGAAGATATAAAATATATTCACATACTTGATATAAATGTTTATCTGTATGCCATCAAATATTCATTTCATATTTAAAAATGTCCATATATACAAAAAATATCTGTGTATAGAAAATTTTCACATAAATGTGTGGATATATGTTCCTATACTTTGGAGAAAAATGTTTTTGTATTTTCCCTAAAACAAAGGTAAAGAATAATATGATGAAAAGAACTAAAAATACGAAACGATAATAAAAAGTAAATAATGAAAAGAAAGAAGAACAAAAGAAAAAGAAAGAAAGCAGGCATGGGCCGGCCCAATTCGTACGATTACGGAGTAATGACTCTTCTAAGAGCCGCAGTGAGTAACGCAAAACGAGAGATCCTATGTGATGCGTTCTGCGTCAAATTGTTGCGCTTTCGCGCAGACGCACGTCCTTGGTGGGCTTTGTGGGCCGCACACGGGCATTCCCTTTGAACGTGGCATGAAAAATCAACAAAAAACAACGTTGTGGTGGGAATCAAACCCACGACCAGCGCCATAGACGCCCGCGGAGCTAACCAGTGCAACAAGCTAGCTATAGTGGAAGATTTGCAATGTAATAGTTAAAAGAAGCGGATGGCAACAGCAAAGTTGAAAGAAAATTTTCCCAAAAACGTGTGTGTGGGGATTCGAACACAAGACCTCGAGTGAGTGAACCATGTGGCTAGACACTGTGTTCATAGATATGTTTTGCTTAAAATGCCAACTCAGTTAATATAAACTATAGGCGGCGAAAAAAGCAATTATTTTTGAAATTTCAAACGTGGTTTTCTTTTTCATAAAAGTAAATATATAAAAAAATGAACATTTTTGCAAAACCTAACCGTTTTTTAAAACCTAACCGTTTTCATAAACGTTGATAACAAACTTTTAAAACCATGAACTTTTTTAAAAAACCTAACCATTTTCTAAAACGTTAACAATTTTTAAACAAATTGAATATTTTTTCACAGTGTGAATTTTAAAAGAAACATTTTCTCAAATTCCTAAACATTTTTTGAAATAGGAAATCTTTCTGAAATTGTGAACAAATTTTGGAAGAGCGAACATATTTTGACATTCCTGTGCATTTTCTGAAACATGAACATCTTATGAATGAAATTCTGAACAAATTTTCAGAAAGAGAATTTTTTTCGAAATTCCTGAACATTTTCCGAAAACATGAACATAACAAAATTTGAAAAAGAGAACAATTTTTTGAAATGAGTGAGCATTTTTTAAAACACGAACATTTTTCGAAATTGTGAACAAAATTTGAAAACAAGAACATTTTATGAAATTTCTAAAATGACTTTTTAAAACCCGAATATTTTTTAAACTCTAAACAAATTTGAAAATGAGAACATTTTTTAAATTACTGAACATTTTTTCAAAACACGAACATTTTCTGAAATTGTGAACAAAATTTGAAAACAAGAACATTTTATGTAATTTCTAAAAAGACTTTTTGAAGCACGAACATTTTTTGAAATTCTGAACAAAACTAAATTGAGAATTTTTTTGAAATTACTGAACATTTTTCAAAACATGAATATTATTTGAAATTGTGAACAAAATTTGAAAACAAATTTTTTTATGAAATTTCTAAAAAGACATTTGAAATACAAACTTTTTTGAAATTTTAAACAGAATTTGAAAACATGATTTTTTATTGAAATTTCTGATTTTTTTTAATTGGGAGAAAATTTTGAAAATGAGAACATGTTATAAAATTCTGAATAAATATTTGAAATGTTCAAGAAAAAGAAAAAAGAAAGGGCAAAGAAAAGAAAACAGAAAAAAATAAAATGGAAATAAAGAGACAGAAAAGGAAAATAAAAAAAGAGGAAAGGGCGAAACTGACAAACCGGTTCAGGAACCTTCTAGAAGGTTCTTAGAACCAGAAAAAACCTGCTGGAAAACACCTAGAAGATTCCCGAGATTGGAATCGCTCAATGGTTCTTACGTGCCGGGCCATCCGAACGCTCCTCAACGTGCCCCGTGCGACGCCTCAACTACTTGTCGTATTAACATCGATTGATGGGCATCTCCATAGCCCGTTGTTTAGCCGCGTCGATACGAGACTTTCTTCCTTTTTTGACTTCCCCGTATTAATCTCTATCACCGCATTCTATTCCACCTATAGTGTTATATCCATGGCGCATGCTCATGTATTGCGCGGCGTTGAAAATGCTGAAGCGCGTTAGAAGTATGATCGAATTGCCTGCTTTGACACCGGGGTGCTCATGATTTGTATTTATGCGGTGAAGGCGGAGTCATGTCATGCAAACATGATAAAATGAGTGGGGATAACATTCGTTGAGGATCGTATATTTCGAAAAAGTAATGATTATGTTTCTTATATTCATGGATATTATTATATTGATATTGTTACTTCATCGTTTCTCAATGATTATACCATAAAGAGATTACATGATACACATGTTAGGTAGCGTTTCACATCAAAAATTCTGTTTTTATCATTTACCCAGTCAAAGACGCGTAGGAATTAAGCTTGGGGATGTTGATACGTCTCCAACATATCTACATTTTATTATTATTTCATACTATTATATTATCAATTTTGGATGCTTTATATGCATTTATATGCTATTTTATATCATTTTTGGGAACTAACTTAAGCCCAGTGCTAGTGCCAGTTGCTCTTTTCTGCTTGTTTTTTTGTTTTCCGGAAAATCAGTATCAAACGGAGTCAAAACACTATGTGTAGGATCGAAAGTAGGTCTAGAGGTGGGGGTGGGGTGATTAGACTACTTGCCCATATAAAAATCTGAACTTTTCCCAATTTTAGTTGTGGGTAGATATTAGCAATTAACACAAGTCAAGCAATCAACCTACACATGCAATTCTAAGAGTGTAGCAGCGGAAAGTAAAACATTGCATATGAAGGTAAAGAGAAGGGTTTGGAGAGTGCAAACGCAATGATGACACGGAGATTTTTAGCGTGGTTTCGATAGGTGGTGCTATCGTACGTCCACGTTGATGGAGACTTCAACCCACGAAGGATAATGGTTGTGCGAGTCCACGGAGGGCTCCACCCACGAAGGGTCCACGAAGAAGTAACCTTGTTTATCCCACCATGGCCATCACCCACGAAGGATTTGCCTCACTCGGGTAGATCTTCACGAAGTAGGCGATCTCCTTGCCCTTACAAACATCTTGGTTCAACTCCACAATCTTGTCGGAGGCTCCCAAGCGACACCTAACCAATCTAGGAGGCACCACTCTTCAAAAGGTAATAGATGGTGTGTTGATGACGAACTCCTTGATCTTGTGCTTCAAATGATAGTCTCCCCAACACTCACTCTCTCTCACAGATTTTGATATGATGGAAACATGATTTGAGTGGAAAGAAACTTGGGGAAGGCTAGAAATCAAGATTCTTGTGGTAGGAATGGTATATCTTGATCTCAACACATGAGTAGGTGGTTCTCTCTCAAAAAATGTATGTTGGAAGTGTAGGCACGTTCTGATTGCTCTCTCACAAATGGAGAAGGGGGTGGAGGGGTATATATAGCCTCCACACAATATCCAATCGTTACACACATTTGACCCAACTCGGTCAGACCGAATAGATGAACTCGGTGAGACCAATTTAGTTCAAAATGTGGACGTTAGGAATCTCGGTGGGACCGACTGGAACAACTGGGTGGAACCGATGTGCTAGGGCTTAGGGCAAACATAAACTCAGTGGCACCGATTGCATCAACTCGGCGAGACCGAAGTGAAGCAATAAGGCAACAGAGAAGATGTCAAGCCAACTCGGTGAGACCGATCGAAAGTTGGTGAGACCGAAATAATTGCAACAGGCAACATAGCGTTGGCAAGGCCATCTCAGTGAGACCGAGATCGGTATCGGTGTGACCGAACTGTTAGGGCTTCTGGCAGTGGCTATGTCATATGAACTCGGTGGCTCCGGATAGGATGATTCGGTGGGGCCGAGATTGACTTTGGGTTTTGGACATATTTGGAATAGGAAAGTGGTTGAGGGCTTTGGAGCAATATCACTAAGCACTTTGAGAAAGCAAGCCATTAAGAAACACCTCATCCCCTTTTAATAGTATTGGCTTTCCTATGGACTCAATGTGATCTTGGATCACTAAAAGTAAAATGAAGAGTATTGAGCTTTTGCCAATATGTGTCCTTAGCATTTCGAGGGGTCCACATTCCTAGTCCATGCCATGCCATTCATTGAACTTTCTGAAATATTAAACTCGAATGGATATTAGTTCAATGAGCTACATGTTGTTATGAATTACCAAAACCACCCGGGGATTAGTTGCACTTTCAACCTCCCCCTTTTTGGTAATTGATGACAACATATAGATCAAAGCTTCGACAAATGATAATATGATGAAATACATCATCGCTTTGAGAAGTATTTGATAAGAGCTCCCCCTAAATTTGTGCATTATTTAAAATTTGCGTTTGAATGCAAATGCACAATCGATTAGGATCATGGGGCACTCTTCCCTGTCACATAAATCTTGGTGGAGCGCACAAAATGATAAGAATTAAATAACATGCACTCATCACCAAAGATACAAGTTATTGATCATACACAAACATTCATAGATATAATCATGCAAGCACACATTAAGCATAGTATGATCAAACACATGATCACATAAGTATCTCACGAGCATACCACATAAGTAGCACAAGTAGCAACAACCAAACCAAAGTAGCAAATAGCAAGGCAAATGATAAAAAAACAAACAAAAGCAAAACACACTCTCTCTTGAAGCCTATGATCTATACACTTTCTCCCCCTTTGGCAAAAAGTTACCAAAAAGTTTGAAAACGCATAGTGCTATACGGCACTCTAGGCACGATCTCCTGGAGCTGTTGAAGGGGTCTTCTGGCTTGTAGCTCCATTGTGCGTAGACGGCGTGGAGAGGAGTCCATCTGCAAATGCCTCTGCTGAAGTCTCTGGAGCTGGTGGAGTAGATACTGGAGGAGTAACTGTAGCTGTGGTGGCAAGAGCAAAATGAGCAGGCCTCAAGTCTGCAACTGGCTCAGCAGAAGACCTCTATGCCCTTGGCACTGTCTGGAACCTGTCTGTAGTGGGTCTGTCATCATTGTCCTCAACATCATCTCTCAGCTTCTCCACTATGGTCTGAATCTTTGTGACCTTCACATCTAGGTCATACATCTTGCTCTCAGCAATCCTCTCTAGACTTTCCTGATTCTAAGTCAAGGTGGCCAAGCTCTTCTCAATCCTCACGGTAGTCTCTAGCAGATATGTGAGCTAATCTTGCTTGAACTTGAGATTCACAGTTGAAGTATCTAGAGCACTTGCCGCTTTTGCTGCTTTTGCAGCCTTTGCTTTCTCAATCTTCTCCTGGGCCTCTGCAGATGTAGGATGTGACGCATCCATGACAACTTCATTGTCTTCAAAATCAGGCCTAAGAGGTAGATTCTCTTTGTCAAGGAGATATGTCCCTGTCCCAACCTTGGAGTTAATCAACATCTGAATGTGTGGGGCATATCCACAAGACCTCTTCTGGTCGGCTGCTGTCCTCTTGATTGTCAACTATCAAGCTCATGACTTTGAATTTCTAGGGAATATCAAACAAGTGTAGCAAGTTGATAGAATGATCACGTATCATCATGTGATCTCCTGACTTGGGCAACAAAGTATGCCTCAAGATGGTGTTCATGGTGGTCAGTCCAGCAAGCAGGTAGTAGATTGATCCAAGCTTGTGAGTCTCTAGAGCTGCATCAGGAATAGGCTTATACATGTTAGCCATGGAGTTGTGATCCTTCCTGGGTTTGCCATAGACATCAAAATCATCTAATTCTTCCTCTAGAGCATTGATGAGCTCAACCAACTCAGAAATTGATGACTGGTACCTGGCGCCCTCAGTCATCCACACTATCTTTCCATCTGGATAGAAGTGGGCAGTGGAGTAAAACTGCATAATCATCTGATCATTCCATTTAGTGAGCTTCTGTCCAATAGATGTATCAACTCCATTCAGCCTGAAGCTCTCATGAACATGGGGTAAATAGTCTTCATTCTCATTAATGTATTTCCAGTCAACCCATTTCATATCACATACAATGGGCTTCTTGTCCGGCAACACAGTCTCATAGAAGTCCTGCTATTCTCTGGTATGGAAACGATAGTCAATAGCAGTCCTCCTCCTAGTGGCATGTGGATCAGTCTTCCTCCATAGTCTCAAACCTGCATCTTTTCTCAACTTCATGTTCTCAGCCACTGGATGATCATCATTATGGTCTGGAATCTTGGGCTTCAATTTCCTGAGCACTAGTGGCTCCTCATCTTCTTGGACCTCAAGCACTGGGGCCTTGTTCTTCTCCGCAGCTGGGACATTTCTTCTGGATCTCTTTAAAGCAGTGGATTTGGGTGCAACAGGTGGAGGTTTTGTCTTGGTCTTGGAAGGAGCAACACCAGTTTTGATTGCATTAGCCATTAGCTTTTGAGACTTGGCAGGTGGTGCAACAGCTTCTTCCTCCTCCTCCTCTTCATCCTCATCAGAAGTATGTTTTTCAAATTCAGCCATTGGATCAACAAGTTTGCACCATCTTCCTATTTTCCTTTCTTTCTTCTTGCTGACCTCTCCTCCAACACCACTTGCTGGCTTCACTTGCTCTTGAGCAACAGTGGATTGCTAGCCTTAGACATAGGGGCTCTTTTAGCAGGGGCTTTCTTGTGTAGGCTTGGCTTGGTGGTGGCAGCAACACCAACATACTCTTTCTTGACCACTTTCTTCTTGGAAGTTACTTCTTCCTCAACCACAAAATCCTCATCTTCACTATCGGAATTCCTCTTCTTCCTCTAGCTGGTAGCAGCCTTAGGCAAGTTGCGAGGGGTGCTTCTGCTACCCTCATCATAGCTACCACTAGGGCTTGTGCCCTCACTGAGGTTGATTTCCTTCTCTGCCCTGTTCTGACTATCACTGGCCTCTGACATCTTTGCAACCATCCCTGTGAATAGATGGATTTAGGTAGAGTAGGATAAGCATCACAAAAGACAGCTTGTTTTTGCAAAAGTTGTTTCAAGATCTTAACTTTAGTTTTCTGCAGAAAGCATTTCGGAGCTACCGATTTGATAATCTCGGTGACACCGAAGCACTTAACAGAGTCTAAACATGCAGATTCGGTCAGACCGAGTTGTAGTTCGGTGACTCCGAGATGCTAGGGTTTCACTGAGAAATTGCTTTCGGTCTCAACGATCAGTACGTTTCGGTCAGACCGAGTTGTACTTAGTGCAATGGCCTGAGCCAGTCGGTGGGACAGAAAACTTCATTTCGGTCGGTCCGAAATGAGTTCGGTGGAAACCTAACCCTAAGATTTTGCATCAAATCTATTCTAACAGAGTTTTTGTGTGGATAGTAAGCTTTCGATCGTGGCAAGAATACATGCATTTACTTTGTGCATTGAATCGGAGAATGGAATTGCACAAAGGGGTCGAACCATACCCTAACTTGGTGATGGCTCACTACGGCGGCAATAGCGGAGGTGATTCCCGTTGACGGCGGCGGAGACCTGCGACGATGGTGCACAGGTGGAGACAGCAACGATCCGGAGACCAAGAGCAGCAGCAATGGGGGGGGCTCGAGTGTTTGAAGGAATTTCCAAACGTCGGATCGCGGTATATATACCCATTAGCTGTCGGTGGCGCCGAGTGGAACGGTTCGATGGTACCGAGATGCAAAACTGCTTGCAGTTGCTGCAACTCGCTGAGACCGAATTGTTCTAATCGGTGGCACCAAGGTAAAAACGTAGATCAACTTAGTGGCTTCGGTGGGACCGAATATGAATGTGTTGGTCTGACCAAAATTCACTAAGTGGTTTTGGAAGTCAGCCCTTGACGGATCGGTGGCTCCGAGTGCTCCTCACCTGGAGGGTCCGAGAAAGACTTGTTCAAATTCTGTGATGTAGAAGAGAAAAAGCACAGATAGCTAGAGGGAGTACTTAGGCATTCTTGTCCATCCATTTGGCCAATAAAAACCAAACAATCAATACTACAAATGGATGTCCTCAAATGGAGAAAATTATGCAACCAACATGCTCACATAATAAGATAGAAAATGAAACATATGACAAAGCATGCACATACACTCTAGCATCTATCAAGCAATTGGTGATGACTAGGTCATCTATATATGAGTATATTGACTTAGGAATCAGATGAGAACATTTGATCATAGGTCATACTCATCGTTTAAGCACAAGTGGGGTTACCACTTTTACATAAAGCATTTTTGTGTTCACACCATTCACTACAAAAAGAAGACACATCCGTGACATTTTGGGCCGAACGAATTTTTTTTCTGTCATACTTATGACACTTTTATGACGATAATTGTGACAAAACCCGGTATCATCATAGATGTGGTGGGGTCCTACTTCTATGGCAAAAAAATCATGACAGAAAATGGGTTTTTCATCCTGGGCGGGCCGGAGACGCAGCTGCATGACATTCTTTGGGCCATCCATGATGGAAAAAACCGTGGTAGAAGCGAGGGCGCGGGAAATATCGGGGAGTCCCCGGTTACGGTGGGTGGTCGGGGGCCGAGCGATGCGCATTTCTCTCGTACATACGCGCGTGTGTGCGAGGCGTTGGGCTCTAACTGAACCCGAGCAAGGCGTTGGGCTCTAATTGAGCCCGAGCGATTGCACTGCACGCTACGCGTTCCTGAACCCGAGCGATCGATCGATGGCTATTAATTGAACCCAATCGAGCGATTCCTTCACTACTGCTGCTAACTGAAGCCGATCGATGCTACCTCTGGATGAACAGTGAGCGTTGTTGGGAGGGTTTGGATGATTAGTTCCCGGTGGGGGTGGATGAATAGGACCCCGTGGTGTTGCCTCTGGATGAACAGTACCCCGACCGATCGAGCCAGTTGGGGCTGGATGAACAGGACCCCGTGGAGGGCTGGATGAACAGGAGCACCCCGTGGAGGGCAGGATGAACAGTATACGATGGAGGGCAGGATGAACAGTAGCCCGTGGAGGGGTGGTTGAACAGGAGCCCGTGGAGAGGGCTGGTTGAATAGTAGCCGGTGGAGTAGCGCGCGGTGGAGGCTGGATGAACAGGAGCCCGTGGATGAACAATCGCAGGTGGAGGCTGGAGGAGGTCGACGGTGGATGAACAGTAGCACGTGGAGGCTGGAGGGGGTCGACGGTGGAGATGAACAGTATCCCGTGGAGTCCCGTTTTGCGGTACGCCACACCCCTCCCGATGAACAGGATCCCCGTTTCGACCGTAGCGCTCCAACAAAAGTCTGTTTCCTCCGTTTTGCGGTACGCCGCACCCCTCCTGATCAACAGGACCCCCGCTTCGACCGTAGGAGGTCCGTTTCCTCCGTTTTGCGGTACGCCAGACCCCTCCCAATGAACAGGATCCCGTTTCGAACGTGGCCGGTCGAACACAAGGCTGTTTCCTCCGTTCTGCGGTACGCCAGGCCTCGTTTCCATCGGCTGCTCCGTCCAAGCCCTCCCGATGAACACGACGACGCATTCCGTTCCGACCCAGCCGGTTGGCTCCCCATGAACACGACGACGACGCTGTTTCTCCGTTCTGACCCAGCCATGTACACAAGCCCTGGCCGTACGTATGCGCGAGTAGGCGTTCGAGACCCTGCCCGTATGTACGTACGTGGCCGTATTTTCTTTCTTGCACACTGGCCGCTGTACGTACGTGTACATGCTACGTGCGCGCCTCTACTACGACACATGCGCGCCTCTACATCGACCAGTATGTACGTACACGTTCGCGACCAGAATGACAACGCTACGTACGCTTCGACCAGGTGGGTCCTGACTGTCAGGCACTCCCTTGCGTGTGAAGATGTAGCTGGTGGGTCCCAGCAGTCAGGGGGCGAATCGTTTTTTTTGCCCGGACGCACTTCCTTGCGTGCGAAGATGTAGCTGTTGGGTCCCAGCAGTCAGGGGAAAATGTTTTTTTCGTGAAATATGGTGGCGCGTCCGGTGTGTCCCCGCTGTCAGGCGGAGGAATAATTATTTTGCACGTAATAAGGAGGCACTTCCTTGCTGCGGCCATGGACCCAGCTGTAAGCCTCTCGACGTACAGTCCACGTCCGATGGAAGCTGTTCCTTGACCATGTTGACCAGGCCGCGCCGAGAGCACCAGGGCGGTGGACGACGGCGAGGCCTAGGAAGGGGACGACGCAGAGTCGGGGAAGACACGGCAGTGGATGCCCACGCGTAGAGGAGTATGAGGGTTCACTGGTTCGCTGGGGTGTGAGGCCGCCGTCGCCGCAGAATAACATGGGGTGTGGGTGAGTAGAGGGATGGCCTGGCCAGCGGTGGGAGTAGTAGGGGGCGGTGAGGCCTCCACCGCATCGTAGCCGGCCACGGGAGGCAGGAGCACGAGGCACGACCAGCGCTGGTTTGGGCGGCTGGAGCAAGAAGACCAGAGGTTGAAGAAGCACTACGGCCGTTGGATGGACATCGTACGGTCAGTGGAGCTAGAATCTTGCATATTGACTAAGTTGACAAAGCCCTCCGTCCCCGTCAACTTAGCAGGCCCACAAGTCAGCCTGCCACTATATTGGGTCCTAGCTAGCAGGGGGGGTATTCATTTTTTTGTGCGTAATAAGGAGGCACTTCCTTGCGTGCGAAGATATAGCTGGTGGGTCCAAGCTGTCAGCGGCGGTAATGTTTCTTTCACGAAATACAGAGGCCCTTTTGGTGGGTCCCAGATGTCAGCTGGAGGAATCATTATTTTGCGCGTAACAAGGAGGCATTTCCTTGCGTGCGGCCGTGGACCCAGCTGTCAGCCTCTCCACGTACAGTCCACTTCAGATGCATGTCGGTCATTGACCACATTTACCAGGCCGCGCCGAGAGCACCAGGGCGGTGGATGGCGGCGAGGCCTAGGAAGGGAACGACACGGAGGCAGGGAAGACTTGGCAGTTGTTTCCCACGCGGAGGGGAGGACGACTGTACGAGGGTTTACTGGTTCGTCTGCCGTCGCCGGAGAATAACATCAGGTGTGGGTGAGTAGAGGGATGGCTAGGCCAGCGATGGGAGTACGGTGGGGCGGTGAGGCCTGCGTGGCAGCACAGCCAGCCGCGGGGAGGAGGGAGCAGGCAGTCTCGCCGGCGCTTGTTTGAGCGGCTGGAGCAGGAAGAGCAGAGATTGAAGAAGCACGACGGCCGTTGGATGGAAATCCAACAGTCACTGCTTGTGCGTCAACCTTTTTTTAGGAAAGCCTCAAATCTGTGGAAAACATCATACAACCCATCTGCCATTATTTCTAATAATTTACAGCCCATTTGCTAATTCTTAAGGTTTTTTGGAGCCCATATTCTTTTTGTTAGCATTACAGCCCATATTGTGGCCACGGTTAAAAAAATATACGAAATTTTGCATATTTCGGTGCGGTCCGAACTGTTTTTAATCCCGAAATTTTGAGTCACATTCAAACTGATTTTAAAAATAAATGTATATCAATATAAAATCTAACAAATTGTCCATGCATAAAAATTAATGCAATTTAAAATCTCGAAATGAAAAAAAGAAATTTGAAACTAATTGCCGGTTTGATGTGTTTTAAAAATGTACAGCCCATTTCTCATTACTGATAGGCCATTTTCTTGGCCAACCGAATGAAGCTCTCCTCGTCTTGAAAGATTTGCAGCCCAACAGGCCTAACAAAGCAACTTACTTGGCAAATCACAAAAAAACTGGGCTGTGGCCGTGGACCCAGCTGCGGCCGTGGACCCAGCTGTCAGCCTCTCCACGTACAGTACTTTTTCGATGGAAGTCGGTCGTTGACCACATTGACCACGCCGCGCCGAGAGTACCAAGACAGTGGACGACGGCGAGGCCTAGGAAGGGGACGACGCGGAGCCGGGGAAGACGCGGCAGTGGATGTCCACGCGGAGAGGAGTACGGGGGTTCACTGGATCGGCTGGGGTGTGAGGCTGCCGTCGCCGCAGAATAACAGGGGGTGTGGGTGAGTGGAGGGATGGCCTGGCCAGCGGTGGGAGTAGTATGGGGGCGGTGAGGCCTCCGCGGCAGCACAGACGGCCACGGGAGGCAGGAGCAGGCGGCACGACCGCCGCTGCTTTGGGCGGCTGGAGCAAGAAGACTAGAGGTTGAAGAAGCACTATGGCCGTTGGATGGACATCGTCCGGTCACTGGAGCTAGAATCGTTCATATTGACTAAGTTGACAAAGCCCTCTGTCCCCGTCAGCTTAGTAGGCCCACAAGTCAGCCACCCACTATGGTGGTTCCCAGCTAGCAGGGGGTATTCATTTTTTTGTGCGTCATAAGGAGGCACTTCCTTGCGTGCGAAGATATAGCTGGTGGGTCCGACCTGTCAGCGGGGGGAACGTTTTTTCCGCGAAATACAGAAGCCCTTCCCGTTGGTCCTAGCTGTCAGGTGGAGGAATCATTATTTTGCGCGTAATAAGGAGGCATTTCCTTGCGTGCGGCCATGGACCCAGCTGTCAGCCTCTCCACGTACATTCCACTTCAGATGGATGTCGTTCATTGACCACGTTGACCAGGCTGCGCCGAGAGCACCAGGGCGGTGGACGACGACGAGGCCTAGGAAGGGAACGATACGGAGGCAGGGAAGACTCGGCAGTTGTTTCCCACGCGGAGGGGAGTACGACTGTACGAGGGTTTACTGGTTCGTCTGCCGTCGCCGGAGAATAACAACAGGTGTGGGTGAGTAGAGGGATGGCTAGGCCAGCGATGAGAGTACGGTGGGGCGGTGAGGCCTGCGCGGCAGCATAGCCGGCCGCGGGAGGAGGGAGCAGGCAGTCCCGCCGGCGCTTGTTTGAGCGGCTGGAGCAGGAAAAGCAGAGATTGAAGAAGCACGACAGCCGTTGGATGGACATCCAACAGTCACTGCTCTCATGTGCATTATTTCTAATAATGTACAACCCATTTGCTAATTCTTATGAATTTGTTCGGAGCCCATCTTCTTTTTGTTAGCATTACACCCCATATTGTGGCCACGGTTAAAAAGTATACGAATTTTTGCATATTTCGGTGCGGTCAACTATTTTTAATCCCGAAATATCGATTCACATTCAAACTATTTTGAAAAATAATTTATATAAATATAAAATCCAAATAATTGTCCACGCATAAAAATCAATGGAATTTAAAATCTTGTAATGAAAAAAAATGAAACTAATTCCCGGTTTGATGTGTTTTAAAAATGTACAGCCCATTTCTGGGCAAACCGAATGAAACTCTCCTCGTGTTGAAAGATTTGCAGCCCAGCAGGGCTGATAAAGCAAGTAGGCCTCGTTTGGGTATTTCTTAAAAAAAATAGAACTGGGCTAGCCATTTTCAGCAAGAAAAAAACACAACTGGGCTCATGATGTGGTAAACATAAATAAAACCCTGGCTAGACGGGCCACAGCCCCCGCACAGCCCCGTTGTTACCCTGATCCGTCACTAAAACTAGTATAAATAACAACTGCTTGTTCCTCAAAAAAAACTGCGCGACCTGCTGGGTCCCTGGTGTCAGCCGCTCGTAGTGTAATTCTCTTGTTTATTGACTACGTTGACAATGGCGTGAGCCCCAGATGTCCAACCATTAGGAGGAACCATATTTTTGGGCTTGTAATATAGATGCACTTGCTAGCGTACTGCCATGACGCTGGTGGGTCCCTACTGTCATCCTCTCCACGTATAGTCATCTCCTTGTTCCTCTCGGTTGTTGACGACATTGACAACGCAAGAGGGCGGCGCACCGCGCACGGCGAGCGAACCAAGGCCGCAAGGCGGAGGACGACGGCGAGGCCTCGGAAGGAACGAACAAGAGCTGTGGAAGATGCGCCGGTCCAGTCGCAGACGGAGGGGAGTACGAGGGTTGACTTGTTCTGGTGCGGGTGCGTGTTGGGGCTGACGTCGCCGGAGAATAACATGACGTGTGGGGGAATAGAGGGAGGGACTGGCCAATGTTGGAGGGTACGTATGGTAGGGTGGCAGAGGCGCAGCCAGCCATGGGAGGCGGGAGTAGGCAGAGCCGACGGGGTGGTTTGGTTTGGGTGGCTGGAGGAAGAAGAAGACAAGAGATAGAAGTTACACGACAGATGTTGGATGTCAATCCAACGGCTGGTAGGCAGAATCGTTAGTTTACTGGCTAGTAAGTCGACACCACCTTGGATAGGCTATTTCCTCACGGGTCCCAAATGTGAGAATCCAAATCTGTCACGGGTCATGCAGCCCTTCCTATGAAAATTTACAACCCATTTGATGTGCTAGTTGGAAATAAGTTTGTGGGTGCTGGTGGGGGCTAATCACTTGGCTTCTGTAATGCACAGTGAGCTCAAGTAGCCGACGAGAGTGATGTTATTTCCCTTGGTTGGGAACTGATAGTTGTTACAATATTTCACTCTAAATTAAACGACTGGCAAGCCATTTGCCTTGCTTCAAAGAAAATATGACAGTCACAGCCGAGTTGAAAAGGGCAAGAACATCTAACTCCAGCTTACAAACTATACAAAAGCACGAGGGTTAATTGTTCATCAGGTTTACAAAAAACCCAGGTTGAAAAGGGCAACAACATTTAACTCCAGCACTGTTTTTGGCAGTCACAGTCAAATGGATCGGTCAGGTCCATAGAATGAACATCCTGGGTCGTAAAATTTACTGGATTATGACCACAATATGTTGTAAATAGAAGCCCGACACGTTCAGAAGTTCTTTTGCCCACCTGAAACTCCTTTTTTTGCTCTTCCACATACCCATCCGTCAAAACCATGCTGCTGATAAACTTAAGCCTCGTGGACAATAGTAACCTCGCATTCAGCAGGAAGAATGTGACAAATCTAGTGTTTGCACGGTTGGCTACATATCATTCTAGCGTTATTGTCTTCAATCGAATCTCATGAGAAGTGAGAAAATCCCGATGCTTACGAATCCACCGATTGGTTATAACTTTCTTACCCCATCCTTTTGCCTACATAGACATGAAGATTGAAAACAGTTAAGGTCTAAAAAAAGGAGTGTCGAAAGAGCAACATCTGAACGGTTAATTCTAGTACACTATATGTGGGCTTCCAATGTGCGTGAAATTATCACCTTTATATACAACTTCTCCAAACATGGAAAGCATTGCAGCAACCCAATAATGTTGTTCAGATCAAAACTATTCATTTGGATATATAAGATCTTGACAAAATCCAGCACCATTGATAGTCCATCCATGGAGGAACTCTTCATTGAGCATAGAACATAATATTAGTACAAAATGTGTACTCCAAGATGACATATAACTTATGTGCAGAAATTTAAAATGCAGCTTATGGTTACAAGTCTAGATGATAATGTAAAGTACCTGAAGAACTGTGGAGCCAAACACCATATTGAAATGAGCACAGAGATCATGTATTACACCCAAGGTCTCCAGTTTAGGCACAGAGAGGACGGTTATTTGCAACGGTGAATAACTAGAATCAATGATCAACCTTTGAAGTGAAGGGGCATCTTGGATGATGAGCTGCCTTCCGTCAAAACAAATTCCAATTCTTACAAGGTTAGGCGACTTTACTTGGAGACAACCGATTCTAACTGTGAAAACAAGCACCAAGCACTCCAGGGCAGGGCAACTGGAGTGGATGATGCTGTGCAATGAGGCCTCCGATATACGAACCCGCACAAGTGAAAGTTTCTTCAGAAATGGGAGTCGAAGGTTTAGTACCAGATTATCTGGTAGGTCGCACAGCGTAAAGGTGGCGGTGTGGAGAGAGGAGGAAAACCGCGAGATGGACATCGGTGCTGAGGGCACAGGTAGATGGCGTTCAGTATCTGGTAGGTGATTTCCAGGGGAATAGTAGAACTCAAGTAGTTGTAGTTCTATGAATTCAGGGGATTTCAGCCAGGCGTCCACCGTGTAGGGCATGGTATGCTTGCTCAGGTAGCATGACTGGATGCAGAGGCTTTGAACGGAGCCTTGGTGGGAGGAGATGATGGCTCTGGGGATTTCAAAATCATTGAAGAGAGATAGCTGACGACAGTCGAGATTAAGGGGCATGGCGCGCCATAGAGGGCGCCACCGAATTGAGAGGACTTGGGTGCGGCAGCAATCCTTGGTGGGGAGAAGCGAGATGATCTCCCCAAGGACGGCGTCCGGGAGATCGATGATGCGGTCCACCCGAGATTCTACGGGTTCCTGGGATCCGGTGGGGGCGGGGTCGCCGCTTCTCCCCACGCTGGCGGGTGCGGGATCTACAACAGGCGTCGCCGCTGGCGGGAGCCTCATCTTCTTGGCGCTGGGGTCAGCCAACTCCATTTTCCTCGAGGGCGCCGCGTCGCGCTCACGGATTTGAGCAGAGTAACGAATGACGAGCCTAGTTGTAGTGCGAGTGAAGAAGAAGGGGAGCTGGGGTTTTTCTGTATTAGTGAGGAAGAAGGGGAGCTGGGGTTTTCTGTAGGAGTGAAGTGAGGAATTTGTGGGTACGAGTGGAGCGAGCTGACGTGAGGTGGGTGGGAGTGAGGAGGAAGAAGAACACCAATGTTTTTTTGGGGGGCGGTGTGCTGGGTGTGGGTAGCGCCTCTCATTCAGTAAATATATGGACTTTTGAATTGATTTTACTATTTACTAGGGTGGATGGGCTGTTTTGTATTGGGCCCAGAGAAACAATTACTACTAGTACAGTGGAGACACTCTATAGCTACCCAGAAAAACAATTACTACTAGTACAGTGGATACAATACCGCTTTTGGCTCCTCCTAGGTCATCGAAACGTCTCCCTCTACTGAATGCCGTTATACTTTTGTTCACCGACATGCGGGCCATGCAGCGCGCGGGCCCAAATGCCATCCACCAAATTAGAAGGCAGTATGCAGGTGGAGAGTCACCCTGGTCGTAGCGTGACAATAACGAGCCGTCGTATCACAAAACCCCACCTCCCTGCAGTCTAAGTTTGACGGACGAAGCAACCATCATTTCACTCTTCGCTGAATCCCCTTCTCCCTCACCGTCTTCAAGAAAGGCAGCACTCGCATCTACCACTGTTCTTCTCTCCCAATGAAGGGAAGGTAAGCGGATCGATGATGTTGGTATATTTTCGTTCAGAGAAAAAAAAGAAATTTTGCAAAGCAGTAACCGATCCTCACTCTCTTTTTTGTTTCATTGTCATTGCGATTGTGTTTCCCTTTCAGTGGTCTCCTAGTATTTGTCAGTTTCATGATGGACCAAGGAGAACCAGGCAAAGATCTGCCGATATTGGAGCTGACGCGGGAGGCTGATCCCCACGAGACAGAGAGGTCCAATAAGATGGAGGTAGCCACCAAGCCGACCCCAGATATGCTCACGGCCACTACTGAGATGGTCAACGCCCCGTTTGAGGTTACAGCCCCCATGGCACTGTAGGAGCAGTTTTCCCCCTTCGAGAATGTGTCCCCCCCCCCCCGCTGAGCTGCCCAAGGTGATTTTCTTCTTTGCCGATCTCGATTGTGGTTTTTCATCTAAGTATGTGGTGATGAATAATGCCAAATTTTATTAGCTTCGATGCCATGCTATACGTAGTGGTTTAAATAACTTGTGTTTCTTATGCTGGAAAGTAATTCAGAATTTGTTTCTATTTCAATTAGAGCCCTTATGCAGACAAGGATTGTGTGGTTGTACATGTCACTCGCTATGAGGCGGATGACCTGAATATACGCACTGGGAAAACAGAGTTTTTTGGCTATTGGATCCTGGAAGCCATTTGCGCTTATACCAATGAAGAGTTGTATTCCAGCCTCATTGTTGTCAGGCGTGTTGTCCAGGGTGTACTGAAGCACAAGAAGTTCAAAGCTACTCCTTCGTTTGTGAGGCATGCTGTTCTCGTCAAGCTTACGCAGGAAGATGACGTGGGATGCCTCCACAAACAAGTTTATGAGTGGCAAGGCCACAAGGTTGTATTCATGAAGGTTCACAGGATTGAGCTGCTGCCAGACGTCCTCGATGATGTTCATGGCAAGGTCCGTCTTGTGTCCAGACCAAATTAGATCGAGGCATGAAATACTTGCCCCAGCTAGTGTTTAATAGTAGTTTGGATTCTGTATAATTATCCGAACCTTGCCTGTTATCGAGCCCTCTGGGGCTAGTACTCTGTTTGAATCCGTCTATGGGAACTGCTGCTACTTTTGTGTGCCCGTGAATCATCGTAATTGTTGCCGAAACAGATGCATCCTCACTAGTTTTATCATATGAGAAGTGTGTGTTTTGATGAAATAGAGTACTCGTTCGAGAACTATGCGCCGTCGTATACTTAAGTACTTGTAAACACTGTTGGTGCTACCCCACTTGTAAGCAGTTGTGCAAAACACGGCACATTGGCTCAACTCGCTTCAACACTAGGCTATCGACCAGCTAACAATCAACAATCTGCTGTCTGACATATAAGCAACTATGTATCTTCTTACAGTGGTTCATGCAGTTAATTGAGGCCACAATGTAAATTCCAAACGTTCACACGCTAGTCCAGTGTTCATGTGGAACACTCACATTAAACTCGGCTTCATAAAAAACTTGAAAAGCATAAGTTAAGCAATTTTATACATCTCAATGATTCATAGAACGTAACAAACATATACTAGTTAATAGCAAAAGACAAAGTTGTGAGAAGGTTTACAAATCAGGAAAAAACAAGCAAGGCTTCTCTGAACAAAGGGCCTCCCAGCAGGCTTAAATTTCCTGGAGTTCACTCTGGTTTTTTTGTTGCCCCCATCTAGGCTTAGGTTCTCTCATTCCAGAATAACCAATTATAATTGTGTTCTTAGCTAGAATGCTGAACTGAACCATGCAGTGTACTGACCAGCTGAAAGTCTTGTGCATTCCACTAAATTTAAGCGCCGCTATTTGCAGAAATAAGCAGACCACAATGCCTCTTCTCCGCGCACCTGTCCCAAAAACCTCCCTGCAGCCATGCCAGCTTGTCCTCGGTCCATAGATGAACTGGAGGAAAGTGCATTCCGGACTAGGATGCAGATGTTTTCGCTCGTCCCTGCACTGCAATCAGGAAGTAAAATGTATGAATCAGCTTCTTTTAGATTGCGTTGGTCATTCTACCTAGTAACTACCAATGTAGGAATACCTGGAAGACGGGTGGTTACACGACGACAACGAGGGATAGCCATCTCATTTTGTGCAGTTCTACTAAAACTGAGGTGTGTGCTTTTGATTGCGCGGATAGAAACGATACGGAGACAGACATCCCGAAACGATACGAAGACAGACATCCCTGTTTGCGCAAATACGAAATACAGTTATTTAAACAGTGACAGATATTTGCAGTGGCGTATGATTAATAGTAGCATCTATTGTGTTATAATTGGCACTAGATTGACAGTATGAAAGTGTCCTTAAGTAAGTAGCATCACATCACATCAACACTGCCACTAGATTAACATGCAGAACAATAGCATTACTATTACTATCATGAGATTAGCACATGGTCAGTAAATGCGCAATCAAATTTGTGCAGTTCCACTGGGATGAAGCAATGTTAGCGGTGTGAGATTTAAGTGTAACTGCAAAAACACAATTCATGGGAAATAAAGCAAGACGGAAGCACTTCATAAAATGGTGGTGGCATTGCTTCAAGTTATTGACGGCACTAGACCATTACTTATAGTGACATTAAGTGGCATTGCTTAATGCTTCATGTGATTTTACATTAACGGTAGCGATATGGGCATAGGGACAGCAGAGGCATAAAGTGGTGAGGCTGATGTGGTTGCCGAGAGCGGCAAACACTCAGGCAGCATGTCTGCATTTGTCCCATTTTTTTATCTCCTCGGCGACATTTTCCTATGTCAGCACAGGAAATCTAGACCTGCTCATTCTCATTTGCGTTGTCCCCCAACACCCGTCACTTTCTTTCCTTTTTCAACCAAGAGATAAGTCCACTTCCCCCCACCCTTCGCCATCCACCATGCTTTCTTCGTCTTTTCAACCAAGAGACCGGTTGGGTAGCCAGTATCTACTACTTTCCCCCGTTTCCTCTTAGAACCAAGTCCTAGATTCATGCTACAACTTTCCCACTTTCTTCCCTGTTTGAACCAACTCTTAGAGTCGACTGTATGAACTAGCTTTACCTCTAATAATAGTAAAAGTCTAGGTGGCTTTGGAACAGCGGACGGAAGTAGAAAAACATCCACACGAAGCCAAGTGGGGAGCTGGGGCAGTAGAGCAAGGCAGGTTTCAAAGGAATATATACCTGAGGGTCGTCGGCATGTGGCAAAGATGGCGTCGGGAGGCGGCATCTTGGCCACAATACCGCAGGGAGGAAGAAGGGGTCGAAGGCCCTCCGGAGCCGGCGCTCTCTCGGAGAGAACGGCACGGCCACCGATCGGGACGCACGGGCAGCCGTTGGTCTCCTCCCTCCCCGCCGACGACAGCGTGAACGATGCACCTACACCCCTGCCCCGGTCGAGGTTGTCCGGCCGGATTTGTGACCAGCCATGAGCTGAGAGAGAGTGTGGCCACCTATGTCTTGCTTAGGTCTGGAGAGCATGAGAGAGTGAATGAGAGGAACCCTAGTAAAGCAAACGCTAAGGCTCCTGCTTATATATCTAGTGGGGTGATTTTGTTGTACCCGCTTCAAAAAAATGCGCTCCTACGTGTACCCGCGAGTGGGTGTGAGAGAACTAGTGCATGCGTGCACCGCTTCTCTTCGTGAGAGTAAAATATACTATGCCCAAAGAACGTTCGCCACAAGAGTAATAGTATAAGTGTGTGACGTGTGAGCTAAAATAAAATGTGCGCGACATCTTTTGTTTTTTAGAAGTTCTGAGGGTAGGGTGTGAAGAGCACATATGTGTGTGGCGTCTACCTGCAGATAGACGGTGGGTGCGAGGGGACTCGGGAGGGTGCATGTGCGTGAGAGAGAGGGGGGCACGTATAAATGCAATGCATGTGTCCGTAAATCATTATCCGACAAACGTTCGCCACAAGCCTTTTCCTGACGAACGTCGTAAGAACCGTTAGATCGGCATTCGACAGTGTCAGTTTTGCCATGTCATTTAACAGAACAACCACTCCTCCTACACACAAATCTTCCACGTGAGTGTTAGCAACTGTCATATGCTCCCTTCGTTCCAAAATGCAGTGCATATAGCTTTATTGAAAATTGGAACCTCGCAAACTTTTACCGAGTTTTCGTGTACCAAATTGCGCATGTAGAATACCATGTATATATAATTTCATTCATCTTCGAGAGGTAACTATAAAGATGGGGGAGGAGTCTACAAAGAAAGACCATCGTATCACATGCAGGAATTTCAACCATCCTTTGGTGTGGAGGAATATCATAGGAACTCTATATGATATGATTTTTATAGGATTTTTTCCTTTAGAGCCAATTGGTTCATAGGAATAGATTCATATACTCCACATTTAAAAGGAAATAAACATGATATCATTTCTATAGCTTTAGAGCCACTTGGTTCATATGAATGGATTCCTATACTCCCATAATTTCAAAGGAAAATAAACATTAGCATATATTCAATAGAAAAGTTCCTATGATATGAAACAAACTACATCTCTTTTCTAATCCCTCCTCATAGGAATTGAGATACATGTCATCTCTAGATTCAATAGAAAAGTTCCTATGATGTCAACCAAATGACATCTCTTTTCCAATCCCTACTCATAGGAATTGAGATACTCCATGTCATCTCTTTCCCTACAACTTCCATGTATACATCTTATATTCCTAAATAGCTAGTACAACCCACTAGTAGCTTTTTTCCAAGACATGCAACTATGGCACAAGAACTATATAGTGTGCGAATAACTTGAAAGATGGTCGCTGGATGAAGCTAATCCGACAGTGCATAGATGGAAAATCTGAGCACTACTGGCCGTTGGATATCATCAACATTCCACCAGATCTGCCACATGTACAATTTAGAAGACTCCATGGTTGAACTTAAGCATAATGCACAAACCTCAAAACACATGCACTTCTCCTTTGTTCTAGAATCTTCCGTATCATAATTGATTTTTTTCTAAATGAAATGCCATTATTTGTTTTTTACTTTATGCTTTACAATGCACAACCCCATGAATCTTAACATTTTTATAAAACTAATTGATTTTGAATGAGATGAACTATAAGAACTAAACGAACATCTACATCATGCATATATGACTCAAAGCTTTACATGCTATAGTTTGTATTTATTCATAATTTGGTTTCAAAATCTCATGTGTTCAATGCATGTGTACCTTACTAGTTTTGAGTAGAGTAGCAAATTTCACGCGGCCTCGGGTATATCAAAATGCAGGGCCCATGCATCATTGCCTTTCGGTCGAACCTACGTCCACAATTTTTTGTACGTACTATATCTCCGCTGGTCCCCGAACCCAAAATGCTGCCTCGTTCCCCTAAAACCAAGCGGCCACACATATTTAAGGCATCGACTCGAACTCAATCCCTCTCTCGTTTACTACGACGTGGCCCCGCATGCCCTAGTAGTACTTGTACAAACCCTACCGCTGCACGCATCATCGGTTTTTTTCAAGAGGACGAGGGAGAAGCCGATTTGTAGTGGAGGCGCTTTAAAAAAATGATTTGTAGTCGAGACCCCTACCCTAGGGTGCCCTAGGTAGCTGCCACACGCATCATTGGTTTTCTCTTTTTCTTTATGCTCTTGCGCCCTAGAGTGAAATGATGGTTGCTTCGTCCGTCCAGCTTAATGCGGGAAAGGTGGGGCTTTGTGATTTGACCCCTCATCGCTCATTTTCTACTACTGCGGCACTACGACCGGGGTGCCTCCAATTCCAACCGCTGCTCTGAACTGTAATTTGGTGCATCACACGTGGAACAAGACGGTGGATGAGCCACATGTCGGCCAAAGGGGTCCTGTTAAGTTTGTCGCCATTTCGTGTGCGGACTGACCCTGCTTGAGTCGCTACGCCAACACCACAGGTGCAGCCTACCACTTGGTTTTGCTCCTTGGTGAATCCCGACTATATTGATCTAAAAATATACGTACTGAACTACCCTCTCCGTCTCGTTTTTTTAGACGTCTCGGTTTATAGGGCGTGCATGTAGTTCTAGGTCATCCATTTGACTAACTAAATCTGAGTTACTATGTCACAAAAAGTATATCATTGGATTATTAAGCGGATGTAGTTTCTAAACATATACCGTTCATCACATATATAGCCAGTTAAATTCTCAACCTAGAACGACGTGCATGCCATGTAAACCGATACGGAGGAAGTATAGTAGTAAAAATGAGGTGATTTTACCGAGCGATCGGCGGGGGAGCATGGTTTGTCATGCGGTCCCACGTGTCATGATGTACCAAGGCGATGCGTGTGTCCCTCTTGAGGCAGAAGCAATACTACGTGGTTTGAGATGATGGCGAACCGAAGTGTGAAATAATGGTTGCTTCGTCCGTCTGGGAAGGTGCGGCATTGTGATTTGACGTCTCATTGCTCATTACGACTACTACTGGGGCAGTACGACTGGGGTGCGTCCCCTGCTGTTCTGCACTGTTATTTGGTGCTTGACACATCGACCCGGTTGCTATATGTCCCACATGTCGGCGAGAGGAAGTACAGAATTCATGAAAGCGAGCATCGACGGAGGAGTAAAAGACATGGCTTGGGTTTCTGCTGCTTCGCGCGATCCATCGATACAAACACGGACTAAAAAAAGGCGAGGGCGGGTCTTTTCCTGCACGGCAGGCAGGGGAGTTTGGCATAGTCTGTTCGAGGCAAGGAGGCAGGAAGGGAAACAAGCAAATAAAGATTGAGCAACTTAGTTTTGGGAAAATCTGATTTTACGGAGTACGTACCCACTAGGGTTTATAGGGCTCATCTACAAAACATTCATTTTTCCGTTTTATAAGTCTCAATTCTACTACTAGTAGTACTACCATCACATGTTGGATTTCGAGGTGCGTTAGATCACCCGATGCAAGCAGTGTCAAGAGAAAACTCACCAATGCATGTAGAAGTTCATGGAAATTTAGTGGTCATTCATGCATTCGTTCTAATTAATGCCCCGGTAAACATTACTTCTTGAGAAAAATGAGCGTACTAATTACTTGTGCAAACTAGGAGTACGAAATTAATTCGACCACTCACCGTCTACCTTGGTTGGAGAGATTTTGAAATTGAGCCATAAACTGGAAAGGAGGGAGTAGTAACTTGTGTCTCGATTACTATTTGTGGCCTTGTATAGATGCAAAATGTATTTTTTTATAGTGGCCTTGTATAAGTAAATGGAGGGAGTACTAAAGGACATATATACTCCAAACAATATGATAATCTCTCTAACCAAGGTAGTAGGGACGAGGAGTAAACGGAGGGAGTACTAGTAAAATTTTCTCCTCGTCCTGCGAGCCATCACTCACGTGGGCGAGGGAGCGGGCGTAAGGCGTAGTAAGCAAGCTTCACCTCATCCTGCGAGCCACCGCGCCCGTGGGCAGGGGAGACGATGTACTAAGCAAGCTTCTCCTTGTTCTGCGAGTTGACGGGACACATCAAAAGTACTCCAGTGTATAGAGCCTTGCCTCTAAGGTAGGCCCCACATGGTTTGCCTCTTTTTTAACATAACGTGTCAAGTCACAATTTGTTTGTTCACCCATGGTAGACGATCCTCCCTCCATCTAGTGGACAACCAGTACACGTGTCAAGTTACCACGTGGGCTGCCTTTTCGTACAGAAATGAGCTCCGCCGTGTACCCGCGCGGGTGTGGTTGGGAAAGAGACGGGAGTACGTGCGCCGTGTGTGCACCTCTTCTCTTCGTGCACGTCCCCCACCTACGTGAGACGCGGTATGAGGCGGCGGCGTAGGACAACAGCAACGACGCCCGTGCGCTGCTCGTCGTCGAGCTGGCCTGGAGCGGCGAGTTGCTGAACCGCGCGCCGGCTTGGGGCGGCAACTGGCTCCGTCGGGCGAGCGGAGGGAGGTGGATCAGCGAGCTGCATAGCTCGTATCCGGCGGGCTCGGTGGGCTCGGCGGGCCACCCAGCCGGCTTGGATGCGGAATAGCTACTCTTCGTAAGCCATTGTAAGAGTGGACAAAATGGTGAAGGAGGAGATAGGGGAGCGGCGGAGGTGTGCGATTCTTGGCCGACGTTTGGCCTCGTTTAAATAGGAGATTAAATAGACGGCGGACGGGAGGAGCTCGGCCGGCGGCGTTTAATGCCGGCCCGGTCATGAACGGACATGTGTCTAGAGTGGGTTTCTCGGCTTCCACACGGGCGGGTTTCATGGAGGCATTTGAATGCGGCAAGGAGGCGTGTTCAGCCGGGCAGGCAGCGAGTGGAGCCCTCGACTCTGACGTAGGACAACACGCCGTTCTTCCACTGACGTGTGGGCTCTTTGGGTACATGGCCTGCATGTTAGTGACCCAACGCAGGCAGCGCACAGCAGAGGAACCTTTGGTGGGCCAGGGCGGTCAGAAGCGGGCATTTCATAAACCGATGATTGTTCATTGAGTGTGACGTCATCCTTTTCATGTAGATAAGCCTACTATGTTGATATCCCGTTCGATAGGTTGTGATTCATAAAGACCGCTACAAACATCAATGTTCTGCTTGTCACAGATAAGATTGATTAATACCCATAACAATCCATGTCCTTAACAAAGGGTGCATGCACGTATAGGTTGAGCGTGTGTCTTCCGTCGTGTGCTGTGTGGATGCAGGCGTGCGAGTGTTGCGTGCGTGCAAGGGTACGTCTCAGTGTTGCATGCATGTGTGCGTACGTGCGTGTGTTCATGGGTGCATGTGTACGCGTCAGTGTTGCATGCCTACATGCGTGCGTGTCTTCGTTATGTGTACGTGTCAGTGTTGCACGCATGCATGCGTGCGTGTCTTACGTGCGTGCATGTGTACGTGCGGGGTGAGGCTACACGTCAGTCGACTAACTTTTTCATCTATGGTCATTAGATTTTCCAGCCGTTGGATACGAAATCAAGGGCCTGCAGTTTATCATCAAACTCCACCCCCTGAGCCGCCAGCCACCACCGGCCCCCGTCGCCCGCGGCCGGCCCGCGCCGCCACGCCGCCCCGCCCGCCCCGAAAACACTCCTCACCGCCGGTCCGCCGCCGCACCGGCCATCCCTCTAGGCCCCCCGCGCCGAGCTTTTTCTCCGGCGATCCCCACCCCACCGCCCAATCAACGCGCCGCGCACCGCCGGCGACTGCCAACCAGAGGTCTCACGACTTCGAGTACCCACCGACCACTAATTTATTACCATTTCTGTCCTTCATATACGCGCTGACGGGTGGGCCCTATGGTAATGTGCGCTGCTGAATGTGGACCGTTTGACTGGTCAATTGATCGTGTCATCAACAAATTACGGAGCTATATAGTGAGCCAGTGACTGTATGATCACCCTAAAATGTACTCCGTATTTTATTAACACAGTACAGACTCAAACTACCATTTCTTTCTTTCATATACGGGCTGACAGGTGGGCCCCACGGTTACGCGCCCCGACGGTGCAACACTAGTTGCGCCACGTGGAATGTTTGACTGGTCAATTGATTGTGTCATCAACAAAATACGGAGTTGTACGGGTGAGCCAGTGACCGTATAATCATGACATGTATTTTTTTAACACGGTACAGACGCAAGGGCTCATATATACGCGCAAGCACTCACTGCTATAAGCGCGCACACGCAGATCCTACCCCTATGAGCACCTTCGAGAGAGTGGGCCAGCATATGATCTTGAGATTTTACGAAGTCACCATAGGTGCCTCGTAGTCGAGTGGAACGTCTCCTCCCACTGAACGCACATCGCTGGAAAATACTGAAATTAACCCAGGATAAATGCGAGCACCTGGACTTTAACCCTGGTGGGCTCGAGAAACCACTGTCCTCCTAACCATCCAACCACATGTTGGTTAGCACGACAAAATGTATGTGGTGACCGTGATGAGCTTATTCTGAAGTCCAGTGACCATATCGTGCTTTCGCTTCAAATACAATAACCGTAAGTGTCGTCAACAAAATACGGAGCACGCATCAAATGCAAAGTTCGTCAGTGTCATCAAGAAAATACGGAGATGTATCGTGAGCTAGATACCGTATGATCACCACGAGAATGTATACGCTGACCGTAATGAGCATATTCTGAACTCCAGTGACCGTATAGTGATTTAGCTTGAAATACAGTGACCGTCATGCGTGAATGTGTCATGGGCATGCATACTTTTAGAGGGCAGAGAGAGAGTTTGTTTGCGTACGTGAAAGTGGTGTAGAAAGAGGGGATGTCCGGTGGAGACAAGGAGAGATATGCCCTTCGTTTCTCTTTCCCGTGACTAATATTTTAGAAGAAAATATAAACATTCACAATGCAAAACAAATATGTTTGGATGCACCATGCAATTAACTTTCATGTATAACATTGTACTATTGTATATGCTTATTTTCTTAGTGGCCGATTGCGAGTGTGGTGTGGTGGGCACATCATTTCTAGTTGTGGTGGGTCAACATGAGGACTCATGGGTCGGTTCCATCCTGCGCCACATAGGTTGGATCGAGATGCGTTATACGAAGACCCATGTGGAGGACTCGGCGTACAACACGAAGCTAGCTACCAGAGTCGTGGAGGACTCTATCCCCACTGGTGATAAGCCGACTATATATGATTTGTAACCCTAGCCCCCCAGTATGTTATAGAAGCTTGGGGGCTAGTTCGTCGATAGTATACACACACGCACAATGCCTGGTATTCATGTGTACTTTGTACACACCCCTATCACTAATATACAGTACCCGGAGTAGGCTTTTTCCTCAACTGCAAGGGTCCGAACTAGGGTAAAACTTTGCCTCATATTACCATCCAGCCTAACAGTCAGGGATATCCTACCGAATGATATGATGGAATCATATCTGCCAACTACTAAGAGAGAGGTGTGTCTGGGGGGGCAATGCGTGCGAGAGAGGCCTAAAGATAATGTGCGTGCGGGAGACACGTAGGCACATATATGTGCGTATAGAGGGCTAGTAGAGACCGTGCGTGTGTGTATATGCACGTGAGAGAAATAGTGTTTTCCAACGTAGATTAGTGAAAAGAGTGGTACATAGTAGTCAGAAAGAGAGAGAGAGAGATACAGAGAGAGCATGTGCGTGAGACTCCCCGACACCCCGAGAGAGATTGTGAGCATGTGTGAAAGAGAAATGCCGATGCATATAAAGTGTGTGCACTTATGCGGTAGATAGAGAGATATATAGCGTGTTTGTGAGAACGGGCCGAGGCATAGTGCATCTACGTGTAAAAGGCGGTTCTACGCATTAAATTAAAATATAAATGAAATTATTATTTTTGGATGAGATCATGAATTTTGCAAATTGCGTATGGACGAAAATTGGTCTATCAGACACCCATACCCTATTGAATTCTAGCATGTGCATGTGTTTATTTCATATTGTCGATCCATAGAGTGAGAGCGGTTTGAAATACAGGCAATGGATGCTTTTGCAATTCATATATAAACATTAATTAGTGCACTCCATGTTGTTAGTGTAAAGCACTTTATACATTTGTCACTTGCATGGATACATTCCAAATTGCTAGCTACGAAATAGAATACATGTCGAATTCAACATAAAGGGGGTTTCGAAGATTCGAATTCATAGGAAGTGCATTCATCTATTTGAACCCGGGATAATGGCATTTGTAAATCAGATGTAAAGGGGGGCATCAATCTTTGTTGTGCGTTTGAACATGCTATATATATATTCATACGCATGTCTAACTTTTTTTGCAACCAAGGAGATCATATCTGGAACCATGCATGAACTGAGGTAAGTTGCATATTTTTTTAATATATACTCATGTACAATGTATATTCAAATGTACCACCTCCATTCCAAAATAATCGTAGCTTTAGGATTTTCAAGAGTAAAGATTTGTGAAGTTTGACAAATCCTGAATGTTCAATTCAAGAGAACCGAAAACGTTAATGCTTCTGGTCCCAAATATTGAACGAAGCCCCAAATAGGCCTCTGGTCACCCGAAACCGCGCGAGACTAATGTTTGGTGGTAGGAAATTACTGTCTTGACTCTGGCCCATGTAGCCTATCGGCCCGATGTCCAAAGGTCTAAACCGAGGTTGGTTTGTAACTTCACCAAGACGCCAGTCTCAACCGCCTCCGAGAAGCATTCATACGTCGTGGGCGCCTAAACACCCATGCGCTCGGCTGAAATCTATCCCGCCCACATTTGGGACACCTGAGATTACTGTCCTACCCCCAACCCGCAATATGTCCGAAATTTTAGATGGGGGCAAAGTTTGTAACTTTCCCCAAATTTCAAACAAGCGCGTCCCAAACCGAAACATTCTTCCCCCTTAGTTCCCCGCCTCCCTCCGTTTCCCCATTCATACTCCGTGGGCGCAAAAACGCCCTCTCCACCAGCCGCGAAACCCCAGCCTCCTCTGTCCTCCACCCCATAGTGCCCAATCCACCGCCGCCCTCCTCCATCACGCCGGAGCCGGTACCCCGACGTCATCGTCCAACGCAACCACAACCGCAACGCCCTCAAGGACTTAGCAGCTGAAACCGATGTAGAGCTGCCTCCACGACGCCGATGCCGACGTGCGCCATACCAGAACTACTCCAACCACGCCATCCTGCGCCTCACTGCTGCCGCTCCACTTTCGCAACCGTCCACCGCACTGGAGCTGTTCCTGCTACGCCGTCGTTCGCCGCCTCGGATCTGCTTCCCCGCCGCCGACATACGGCCACCGCACCACTCAGCAACTTGGCCATGGGTTCGTCCAAGGCTGCACCGTCCTCCACAACTTCTCATTTCCAGTGAACCACAAGAAGATCGTTGGAAAAACAGAAGGAGGACACAACACTGCCAGCAGAAAGAGGCACTCCTCTTCCCTTATTCATGCAAACCTTACGTCTCTGCTCACACCGTATTTATCCCACGAAATAATCTAGTTGAGCGCTTCTTACTGCATCTTCTTCGTGATACTAAATGCACAAGGTTTCCTCCCTTTACTATTGCACCTTTGCTAGAGGTCAGTAGCCCGCCTGGATTTCAATTCAGGGTCAGTCGAACCGCAATTAAAAGAAGCAGCACCCGCTTAGGCGCGCGGAGCACCTAGTCCGCCTGTTCGCGGGGGAAGCGGCACATAGGTGTCTATCATAGGGGTGTGGGGCGCAGGATCTGCTTGTGCCCGATCTGGAGGTCGGCAGGGATTGAATGGATTGCCGGGGGGCGGTGCCAAGCACGGCGGTGCGGTGAGGTCGAGGGGAGGGCGCAGGCAGGGGACTGGGCCGGTGGTCGCTGCCGTTTCGAGGAATATTGTCAACACTGACTGGCTGGAGGTAGATGAAGGCGATCTGCCCGTTCTTTGTACATCGGACGGTGCAGAAAAAATGTACTGACCTATTTGTTTTCAGTCGAATGTTATTTTCATAGAATCCTGTAGTAATTTAGTGTGCCATGCATGTTGTAGAGCTATCATATGTCTCCCGTCATTTATTTCTCATCGACCTGCTATCTGCTACCTTTACACTGTACTAATTGTGCACACACTTCACCCATACTCACACTATTGTTTTTTTATGCATGGGTATTTCAGACTCTGACGCAGTGTTGATGAATGCTGAAAAGAAAAGACAGAAGTCGCTCCAGTGTAATTCGAAGATAAGCACTAAGCGTTTCAGCACTCTAAAGGATGCAGTGTCAGCAGTTGGAGATAGTAAACGTAGCTCTGCAGTTGATGATCTCAATTGCCATACACAACCATCCCAGGTGCTTGCTTTAACTTCGCGCTGTCAAATGTGGTTGCATGTTGCATATGATGTCTAGCTTGTATTGGTTCCAATTTGGTTAAATTGCATCTGCTTACTTTACACATTATACCTTTGATAATGACATGCCTTCCTGTTTTTGATACATACTACATATGTCTATTAACCATGTTCGTAGATCAAACTAATGCTCTTTTGTATCCCTCCTCAATCACTTATGATGAGACAGTCACCCGGGTGGGTTACTGTGAGACGCCATACTCGTTTAAAGAGTGCAGTGTCATCCTCCCCACATGATTCTCAAGAAACAGCAAGGCTAAATGAAGATAGTCAATGTAGCTCTCTAGTTGATGACTGCAATTTCCTCACACCACCATCACAGGTGCTTGCTCTAACTTCGCAGTGTGATATGTGGTTGCATGTTGCATACGGTGTCTAGCTTGTAATGCTTCTAATTAGGGTAAATTGCATCTGCTTAGTTTACACATTATACCTGTGAATATGACATGGCTTCCTATTTTTGGTACACACTACATCTATGTGTTACCTTGTTCTTACATGAAACTACCTCTCTTCTGTATCCAGCATCAATCACTTACGATGAGTCACCTTTATTCGTTGCATATTGCATATTATTTCTAGCCTGTTGTCATGTATTGCTTCTAATTTGGTCAAATACATTTGTTAGGGCACCCTTTTAATTTGGCAGAGTGCTATTGGTTTCATCTTTCATATGGTTTCTAGCTTGCATTGATTCTAACAAGTTCAAGCACCTTGTGCTTAGTTTACACTTTATACATCATACATGTCAATATGTCACGCCGTCCTGTTTTTCATACATATTCCATCCTCCTATCATGCAGCTGCCTTACATGAAAGCAGTGTTCGTCAGTATCATGCATATCAATGAGTTCTAAAGAGCAAATTTTATTCCTTTTTCTTGTGGGTTTGACTTGACAAGGCAAAACCAAGAAAGAGGAAGGAAAAGAGTAAGGAAGGCAATGATGGTGGTCCTCTGCAGCAACGTAAACGGAGCATCTGTACCGATTCTCCTTGTACTGATAGTGCATTACAAGGTCCAAGTCTCCGCTCCCCTACTCCACCATCCAAGGTGCTTGCTCTAACTTGGCAGTGTGATATCTGGTTGCATGTTGCATATGGTGTCTAGCTTGTATTGCTCCTAATTAGTGTAAACTGCATCTGCTTAGCTTACACATGATACGTGTGAATATGACACGCTTTCCTATTTTTGGTACATACTATATCTGTCTATCACACCATGTTCTTACATGAAACTACTCTTATTGTGTATCCTGCATCAGTCACTTATGATGGAACACCTTTAAGTTGGCAGTGTGATATTGGTTTGCGTCTTGAATATGATTTCTAGCATGTATTACTTCTAGTTTGATGAACGCCACCTATGACGAGACAGTTTTAACTTGGCAGAGTGATATTGATTACACCTTTCATATGGTGTCTAGTTTGAAGTGCTTCTAATTTGTTGAAGTGCCTTCTGCTTAGTTACCACATCATAGGTGTGAATATGTCAAGCCGTCCATTTTTTCGTACATATTCCATCCTCGTATCATGACTTTGCCTTTCATCAGAGTAGTGTTCGTCAGTATCATGCATGAATGAGTTCTGAAGAGCGAATTATATTCCTTTTTCTTGTCGGTTTGACCTCACAATGAAAAATCAATAAAGCTGAAGGAAATTGGCAAGGCATTGGATGATGGTGGTCCTTCCGAGCAACTGAAACGGAGGTTCTCTACAGATTCTACTCCGCCATCCTCCCAACAAGATTCGCAAGACAACGCAAGGCTAGACAGTCAACGTAGCTGTGTAGATGATGAGCACATCTCCACTACTCCACCATCACATGTGCTTGCTCTAACTTGGCACTATTATATGTGGTTGCATGTTGCGTATGATGTATAGCTTGTATTGCTTCTAACTTTGTTGAATTGCATCTGCTTACTTTACACATAATGCCTGTGAATATGACACGTGTTCCTGTTTCTAGAACATACGTGTACATGATGAGAACATCTCCCCTACTCCACCATCACAGGTGCTTGCTCTAACTTGGAACTGTTATATGTGGTTGCGTTTTCCGTATGATGTCTAGTTTGTATTGCTTCTGATTATGTTGAATTGCATCTGCGTAGCTTACAACTTATACCCGCAACGATCACTTACCCATAAGACACATTTAACTTGGGACTGTGATGTAGGTTGCATCTTGCATTGTCTTCTAGCTTGTACTGCTTCTAATTTCTTGAAATGGCACTTACGACGAGACACTTTTTACCTGATAGAGTGATATTGGTTGCATGTTCATATGGTGCCTAGCTTTCATTTCTTCTAGTTTTGTTGAAATGCCTTCCGCTGACTGTTTTTTCATACATATTCCATCCTCCTATCCTACGTGTGAATATGAAACGCTGTCTTTTTTTGTATATATTCCATCCTCCTATCCTGCGCTTGCCTTACATCAAAGTAGTGTTCGTCTGTATCATGCATCAACCAATTATGAGCTAATTTTATTCATCTTCTTGTGGTTTTGACTTCATAAGGCAATATCAGAAAATAGGAAGGAAAAGAGTAAGTTAGGGGATGTTGGTGGTCCTCTGCACCGACGCAAACAAAGACTCTCTAGATTTGCCACTGCTACTGCTAATGAAGTTGAAGTCCCAAGTCTACATGATGAGTTCATCTCCCGTACTCCATCGCAGGTGCTTGCTCTAAGTTGACAGTGTGATAATTGGTTTCATGTTGCATATGTTGTCTAGCCTGTATTTCTTCTATTTTGATTAAATTGCACCTGCTGAGTTCATATGTTATACATGTGCATATGACATGGCGTTCTATGTCTAGAATACACTGCATCTATCTATCATACCATGTTCTTACATCAAAGTACTGCTGTTGTGTATCCCGCATCAGTCACTCATGATTGGACACTTTTAACATGGCAGTTTGATAGTGGTTTCATCTTGCATTGATTTCTACGTTGTACTGCTTCTAATTTTTTGAATTGCCACTTATGACAAGACACTTTTAACTTGGCAGAGTAATATCTGTTGCATCTTTCATATGGTGTCTAGCTTACATCACTTCTATTTTCTTGAAAATCCTTCTTCTTACTTTACACATCGTAGCTGTGAATATATCATGCCGTCCCGTTTTCCTTACATATTCCATCCTCATACAGTTGTCTTAGATCAAAGTATTGCTTGTCTGTATCATGCATCAATGAGTTCTGAAGAGCGATTTTATTCTTTTGTGTTGTGGGTACGGCTTGACATGGCAAAGTCAAAAAAGAGCAAGGAAAATAATATAGTAGGGAGTGGTGTTCCTCGTCGGGTGAAACGGAAAAGGATTGGCCGTCCAGATTCTGCTGGTACTTATAGTGCAGTAGAAGGTCCAAGTCCACCGGCTAAATCTACACACAAGTATCACCTGCTCCATCAGCTGCAGCATCTGCTTCAACTGTACCAGCATCTCAACGAGTTACTCGTTCGTTTGTTCCGGAACTGGCCAATTCCCAAGCTGCCTTCACACCTAATACTACTTCCGAAGCACTGCTGAGACAGCAGGACTTGGCAAGATCAGATGAACCTCATGAGCATCAACACCAAGACGGTACCTGACCGAGTCAAGTTGCAGTTGCATGTTCCTTTATATGTACTCTCACAGTTTGATGTACACTAACACTTTCCATATTCGTTGTTGAACTAGCACCACAATGCAAGCGAAAACATACATCAGGGATAATGCTTGACAGATTAACAAAATCTAAAGGGGGAAGAATGGCGATCTATTTTGAGGCAGGTTTAAAAAGGGCACGTGATGCTTCAGAGTCAGCCAAGTTAGTATCAGAGGCAGCCGTTGCCGTTAGGTGTCATGCACGTATCCTCCCAACGTGGATCCAGTACAGGAATGAGAAAGACAATACCTGGTTTAACACCTTCCTTGACCATTTATCCGTTAGTAATGTTATTCATCGCAATTAGTAATATTGTCTTGCTCTGTCCCATACTTTCTAGCTTCTCCTAATAAGACTCACATTCTTTTTTCAATAGATGAGGTTCAAGTTGGATCCGAAAGATGATGCAACTAAACAAGCATGCACTCATGTTTTTCAGTCTGCTCTGCGATAGTACCGGTACCAACTTAGAAAATCTCACTTTGAAGGCAAGGCTAACAATGAAATCGCCCAAACATCTCCAGTGGAATATATTACAGATGAAGACTGGACAGCCCTCGTTAAACACTGGTCTGATCCAAAGTATCAGGTAGGCTATATGTATTTGATCAGACCACAAATTGAACTTGTATTTATGTATGTGCCTTACAAGTGTATCTTCTTCTAGGCTAACTGTTTGAAGAACAAGACCAACCGTTCTAAAGTGAAATTCCAACAGACAACAGGATCTCGTAGCTATATTGCACATTGCGAGGCTCTTGTAAATAGCTACTACTTCCTTCTTTTTTCTGTGCCATATTATCGTATCTATATTGACTTGTTCAAAATACAGGTATGAGTCTAGTGCTAATAGGTTGGGAACCCTTTGCATGGGTGCCCTAGGGGGTTTACATAGGCCTACCCCCCAGGGGTACAATAGTAATTTGGCCGGGTGTAGGACCCGGCTGTCAGTGTCTCTGGTCGCCGTCTTCTCCGCTGGCTGCTGGGGCCCGCCGACTGGTCTGGTACAGAGCCGACAGGCCGCCCCCGCCGCTTGCGAGTCTTGCAGGCTGCTGGTTATTATAGCCGTGATGCTAATGACGCGTACTTGGTCAGGGAAGCGTGGCTACAGTCCCGCCGACTAGTGGGAGAGCACTGTAGCCACTCCCTGTCTCATCTGGTTAATTGTGCATGGACCCCGAGGGAGGGGAGGGACGCCTGCTGGAGGCCGTCCTCCCTCGGGTCCGACTGGTCAGGCCTTCGCCGCCCTCCGGGCGCTCACTGCCCGGTAGGGCCCGCCGCCTGCAGGCCATACCGACAGGTCGTCGTGGGAACAGGGCTCCACCTGCCAGCAGTGACGTCAGGGGTGGAGTGGCAACAGTGCCACGCCGGGCGGAGATCTCCGCCTGTATGGAGCACTGTGGCCACGCCCGGCCCTGGATACGGAGGTGATGGGCTACACTGTACCCTCACCCTGTCTTGTCTTCTTAATGGGGGCGCAGACTCTGAGGGCGCCGTGGGCCGCCTGCTAGGAGCCAGCCTCTCTAGAGGCCGCCTGCAAGGAGTCGGCCCATCTTGGCGCCGCCTTCTGGAGCTTAGCCGCCTTCTGGCAGCCGGCCGCTTGGGCCAGCCGGCCATCAGAAGGCGGCGCTTCATCCTGATGTCCTGAGGGGCGCAGCCGGCCCCGATGTCTTGAAAGGCTCAGGGACTCGGGTTAGGCTACCCGTGGCCCATTACTCCGACAGTAGTCCCCAAAGCTGGTGAGGCGTCGCGGCTGAGGAGCCGAGGAGCCTCAACAGTTTCCTTCTCCCGGTGCTCTGGGCGGAAGCTTCATCTGACTCCCGGCATGCCGCCTGGAGGGAGTCGGCCACGTCCAGACGGATTTGTCTGTAACTTCGAATGCAACGGCGAGAACTAGGTGGCATATGATACGTCTCCAACGTATCTATAATTTTTTATTGTTACATGCTATATTATATTCTATTTTGGATGTTTAATGGGCTTTATTATACACTTTTTGGGACTAACCTATTAAACGGAGGCCCAACCCAGAATTGCTGTTTTTTGCCTATTTCAGTGTTTTGCGGAAAAAGAATATCAAACGGAATCAAACCTTTGGGAACGTGATTTTTGGAACAAACGTGATCCAAATGACTTGGACCCTACGTCAAGAAAGCAACCAGGAGAGCACGAGGCAGAGGGGGGCGCCTACCCCCTGGGCGCGCCCTCCACCCTCGTGGGGCCCATGTTGCTCGACCAACGTATTTCTTCCTCCTATATATACCTACGTACCCCCAAACAGGGACGGAGCCAGGAATTTGGTATAGGGGGGCGAGCTCTACACTTAAGCTCTTACAGACTAATGAGCATCGAGTTTCAAATAGCGGAGATAGCATCCGCTATTGCGCCCGCAATACCGCTAGCGCAATAGCGTCCGCTATTGCTCAAATTTAATGTCATTATTTTCTGTTTATGATCTAGAAATATAAACAATAATCTAGTGTTTTTACAAATCCGCTACGTGGACATAGCGCCGGCAATATCACCCGCTATCCGCATTCCGCTACGCGGACCTCAATCCGCTATTTAAAACCATGAATTTGACCCAACTATAGAATATTTATACCGTGATAAAAGGCCTAAACATAAATCCTGTTTTCGTTGATGTAAACACTAGAAGAATACTACCAAATTGTCCATCTTGATAAAGACAAATTCAGTTTTTGAATTTATATAGAAAAATTTGGCACACTGTACTGCAAATAATTTATTCAAATCCAATTTTCATGTCCATCAATCAATGATCATTCATGTTAGACGAATTAAACTAGAGAGTTGAAGTTGTTGAGAAGGGTCGTACCATGAAGGCATAGAGGATGTCATGCATAGTTCCATGGTCGCTCATCCTGATGGTGCTTCTGTTGATCCCCTTTATATATAGGCTAACACATTTGTCGATGGGGACATACAGGGCTTGGACGATCAGGTTGCACATCTATTGCATCTGCATCATGCTCACATGACTGACAGATTGGACCAATTGGCTAGAGAAAAATATAAATTGATTCGTCTCTCTTCCTCTTCATGTCTACACAAACACAACTAGACAATTTAAAATTTTCTAATTAGTTTTCAATGTCTGTGGTTCTACAATTAATTATAAGACAAAGTAATCTAATCCTAAAGATAAACTAACCCTTTTTCTCGTTTGGTCGCTGGTTCGCGTGGCCACGCCGGCCAGAATGCTCCTGTCTATCGGCGCGACGGCGGTCGGGCGTTTGCCTGTCGCATTCCCTTTTCAACTGTAGACGATATACTAGGCGGCCGGCTGCTGCGAGCAGTTTTTCCCGATCGCAGGAACTCGCAGATTGGAAATGAAGAGGAAGAGACTAGAGGAGAGATAGAACTGTCGTGTACGTGCGTCATGCTTAAGCCTGGCTGGATCCTTTCTCTTCCATGGTGGGCTGCTTTTTTCTTTTCCTCATATTGGGCCTTTGACCTGTTGCCTGCAATCACACAAGGGCTTTGACTATGGGAGGCATAGGGGGGCCAGACAAGCCTCAAATCGTGCGCGTACAAGAAAAAACTGCTACTAACCAATCGCTATTAAGGGGAAACATGATAGTTAGGGGGGGTCTCGCCCCCCCTCGTCCCCCCTTGAAATCATCCCTGCCCCCAAACTACCAGATACGGAGCCAAAAACCTAATTCCACCGCCGCCACCTTCTGTACCCGTGAGATCCCATCTTAGGGCCTTTTCCGGCGCTCCGCCGGAGGGGGCATTGATCACGGAGGGCTTCTACATCAACACCATAGCCTCTCCAATGATGGGTGAGTAATTTATCTCAGACCTTCGGGTCCATAGTTATTAGCTAGATGGCTTCTTCTCTCTCTTTGGATCTCAATACAAAGTTCTCCATGATTCTCATGGAGATCTATTCGATGTAATCTTCTTTGCGGTGTGTTTGTTGAGACCGATGAATTGTGGGTTTATGCTCAAGTTTATCTATGAACAATATTTGAATCTTCTCTGAATTCTTTTATGTATGATTGGTTATCTTTGCAAGTCTCTTCGAATTATCAGTTTGGTTTGGCCTACTAGATTGATCTTTCTTGCAATGGGAGAAGTGCTTAGCTTTGGGTTCAATCTTGTGGTGTCCTTTCCTAGTGACAGCAGGGGCAGAAGGGCACGTATTGTATTGTTGCCATCGAGGATAACAAGATGGGGTTTATATCATATTGCACGAGTTTATCCCTCTACATCATGTCATCTTGCTTAAAGCGTTACTCTGTTCTTATGAACTTAATACTCTAGATGCATGCTGGATAGCGGTCGATGTGTGGAGTAATAGTAGTAGATGCAGGCAGGAGTCGGTCTACTTGTCACGGATGTGATGCCTATATACATGATCATACCTAGATATTCTCATAACTATGCTCAATTCTATCAATTGCTCAACAGTAATTTGTTCACCCACCGTAATACTGATGCTCTCGAGAGAAGCCACTAGTGAAACCTATGGCCCCCGGGTCTATTTTCCATCATATTAATCTTCCAACACTTAGTTATTTCTTTTGCCTTTTATTTTACCTTGCATCTTTATTTCTCTTTATCATAAAAATACCAAAAATATTATCTTATCATGTCTATCAGATCTCACTCTCGTAAGTGACCGTTGAGGGATTGACAACCCCTTTATCGCGTTGGTTGCGAGGTTCTTATTTGTTTGTGTAGGTGCGAGGGACTCGTGCGTGATCTCCTACTGGATTGATACCATGGTTCTCAAAAACTGAGGGAAATACTTACGCTAGTTCACTGCATCACCCTTTCCTCTTCAAGGGAAAACCAACGCAGTGCTCAAGAGGTAGCAAGAAGGATTTCTGGCACTGTTGCTGGGGAGATTCGGGCCAAGTCAAGTCAAGTCAAGACATACCAAGTACCCATCACAAACTCTTATCCCTCGCACTACATTATTTGCCATTTGCCTCTCGTTTTCCTCTCCCCCACTTCACCCTTGCCATTTTATTCGCCCTCTCTCCGTTCGCCTTTTTTCGCTCGCTTCTTGTTTGCTTGTGTGTTGGATTGATTGCTTGTCACGATGGCTCAAGATAATACTAAATTGTGTGACTTTACCAATACCAACAACAATGATTTTATTAGCACTCCTATTGCTCCTCTTACCAATACTGAATCTTGTGAAATTAATGCCGCTTTGTTGAATCTTGTCATGAAAGATCAATTCGCCGGCCTTCCTAGTGAAGATGCCGCTACCCATCTAAATAGCTTCGTTGATTTGTGTGATATGCAAAAGAAGAAAGATGTGGACAATGATATTGTTAAATTGAAGTTATTTCCTTTTTCGCTTAGAGATCGTGCTAAAGTTTGGTTTTCGTCTATGCCTAAAAAATAGTATTGATTCATGGAATAAGTGCAAAGATGCTTTTATCTCTAAGTATTTTACTCCCGCTAAGATCATCTCTCTTAGAAACGATATTATGAATTTTAAGCAACTTGATCATGAACGTGTTGCACAATCTTGGGAGAGAATGAAATTAATGATACATAATTGCCCTACACATGGTTTGAATTTATGGATGATCATACAAAATTTTTATGCCGGATTGAATTTTGCTTCTAGAAATCTTTTAGATTTGGTCACGGGAGGCACTTTTATGGAAATCACTTTAGGAGAAGCTACTAAACTCCTAGATAATATTATGGTTAATTATTCTCAATGGCACACCGAAAGATCTACTAATAAAAAAGTGCATGCGATAGAAGAAACTAATGTTTTGAGTGGAAAGATGGATGAACTTATGAAATTATTTGCTACTAAGAGTGTTTCTTCTGACCCTAATGATATGCCTTTGTCTACTTTGATTGAGAATAATAATGAATCCATGGATGTGAATTTTGTTGGTAGGAATAATTTTGGTAACAACGCGTATAGAGGAAACTTTAATCCTAGGTTGTATCCTAGTAATTCCTCTAATAATTATGGTAGTTCCTACAACAAATCTTATGGAAATTTTAATAAGATGCCCTATGAATTTGAGACTACTGTTAAAGAATTTATAAATTCGCAAAAGAATTTCAATGCTTTGCTTGAAGAAAAGTTGCCTAAGATTGATGAACTGGCTAGGAACGTTGATAGAATTTCTCTTGATGTTGATTCTTTGAAACTTAGATCTATTCCACCTAAGCATGATATCAATGAGTCTCTCAAAGCAATGAAAATTTCCATTGATGAGTGCAAAGAAAGAACCGCTAGGATGCGTGCTAAGAAAGATTGCTTTGTGAAAGCGTGTTCTTCTAGTTTTTGTGAGAATAAAGATGAAGATCTAAAAGTTATTGATGTGTCCCCTATTAAATCTTTGTTTTGCAATATGAATCTTGATAATTATGGGACCGAATATGATCCACCTTTAACTAGAAGGCGTTCCAAAAATTCGGAGTTTTTAGATCTTGATGCTAAAATTGGTAAAAGTGAGATTGAAGAAGCTAAAACTCTAGATATTAATGAACCACTATTTTGGATTTCAAGGAATTTAATTATGATAATTTCTCTTTGATAGATTGTATTTCCTTGTTGCAATCCGTGCTAAATTCTCCTCATGCTTATAGTCAACATAAAGCTTTTACTAAACATATCGTTGATGCTTTGATGCAATCTTATGAAGAAAAACTTGAGTTGGAAGTTTCTATCCCTAGAAAACTTTATGATGAGTGGTAACCTACTATTAAAATTAAAATTAAAGATCACGAATGCTACGCTTTGTGTGATTTGGGTGCTAGTGTTTCCACGATTCGAAAAACTTTGTGTGATTTGTTAGGTTTCCGCGAATTTGATGATTGCTCTTTAAACTTACACCTTGCGGATTCCACTATTAAAAAACCTATGGGAAGAATTAATGATGTTCTTATTGTTGCAAATAGGAATATGTGCCTGTAGATTTTATTGTTCTTGATATATATTGCAATCCTTCATGTCCTATTATTCTTAGTAGACCTTTCCTTAGAACGATTGGTGCAATCATTGATATGAAGGAAGGGAATATTAGATTCCAATTTCCGTTGAGGAAAGGAATGGAACACTTCCCTAGAAAGAAAATAAAATTACCTTATGAATCTATTATGAGAGCCACTTATGGATTGCCTTCCAAAGATGGCAATACCTAGATCTATCCTTGCTTTTATGCCTAGCTAGGGGCGTTAAACGATAGCGCTTGTTGGGAGGCAACCCAATTTTATTTTTTGTTTTTTGATTTTTTGCTTCTGTTTAGGAATAAATATTTGATCTAGCCTCTGGTTAGATTTGTTTTTATGTTTTAATTAGTGTTTGTGCCAAGTTAAACCTATAGGATCTTCTTGGATGATAGTTATTTGATCTTGCTGAAAATTCCAGAAACTTTCTGTTCACGAAAACAATTGTTAAAAATTATCAGAACGTGACAAAATATTTATTCCAATTGCTTCTGATCAATAAACAAATTTTATAGTTCTTCCTATTTTGGCTGAATTTTTGGAGTTCCAGAATTTTGCGTTAGTTACAGATTACTACAGACTGTTCTGTTTTTGACAGATTCTGTTTTTCGTGCGTTGTTTGCTTATTTTGATGAATCTATGGCTAATAAAATAGTTTATAAACCATAGAGAAGTTGGAATACAGTAGGTTTAACACCAATATAAATAAAGAATGAGTTCATTACAGTAACTTGAAGTGGTGTTTTGTTTTCTTTCGCTAACTGAGCTCATGAGATTTTCTGCTCGGTTTTGTGTTGTGATGTTTTGAAGTTTTGGGTAAAAGATTTGATGGATTATGGAACAAGGAGTGGCAAGAGACTAAGATTGGGGATTCCCATGGCACCCCAAGATAATCTAAGGATACCAAAAAGCCAAAGCTTGGGGATGCCCCGGAAGGCATCCCCTCTTTCGTCTACTTCCATCGGTAACTTTACTTGGAGCTATATTTTTATTCACCACATGATATGTGTTTTGCTTGGAGCGTCTTGTATTATTTGAGTCTTTATTTGTTAGTTTGCCACAATGATCCTTGATGTACACACCTTTTGAGACACACACACATGATTCGTAATTTATTAGAATACTCTATGTGCTTCACTTATATCTTTTGAGCTATATAGTTTTTGCTCTAGTGCTTCACTTATATCTTTTAGAGCACGGTGGTGGATTTGTTTTATAGAAACTATTGTTCTCTCATGATTCACTTATATTATTTTGAGAGTCCTGCAAAACAGCATGGTAATTTTCTTAAATTGAGAAATTAGTCCTAAAGTAATAGGCATCCAAGATTAGTAAAAATTATCTTATGACTGTGTTGAATACTATGAGAAGTTTGATGCTTGATAATTGTTTTGAGATATAAAGATGGTGATATTAGAGTCATGCTAGTTGAGTAGTTGTGGATTTGAGGAATACTTGTGCTAAAGTTTGTGATTCCCGTAGCATGCACGTATGGTGAACCGTTATGTGATGAAGTCGGAACATGATTTCTTTATTGATTGTCTTCCTTATGAGTGGCAGTCGGGGACGAGCGATGGTCTTTTCCTACCAATCTATCCCCCTAGGAGCATGCGCGTAATACTTTTCTTTGATAACTTGTAGATTTTTTCAATAAATATATGAGTTCTTTATGACTAATGTTGTGTCCATGGATTATACGCACTCTCTTCCTTCCACCATTGCTAGCCTCTCTAATACCGCGCACTTTTCACCGGTATCATACACCCACCATATACCTTCCTCAAAACAGCCACCATACCTACCTATCATGGCATTTCCATAGCCATTCCGAGATATATTGCCATGCAACTTACCATCGTTCCGTTTACTATGACACGCTCCATCATTGTCGTATTGCTTCGCATGATCATGTAGTTGGCATCGTATTTGTGGCAAAGCCACCGTTCATAATTATTTCATACATGTCACTCTTGATTCATTGCATATCCCGGTACACCGCCGGAGGCGTTCACATAGAGTCATATTTTGTTCTAAGTATTGAGTTGTAAGTAAATAAAAGTGTGATGATCATCATCATTAGAGCATTGTCCCATGTGAGGAAAGGATGATGGAGACTATGATTCCCCCACAAGTCGGGATGAGACTCCGGACGAAAAATAAAAAAATAGAAAAAAGAGGCCATAAAAAAAAGAAAAGGCACAAATAAAAAAATGAGAGAAAAAGAGAGAAGGGACAATGCTACTATCCTTTTACCACACTTGTGCTTAAAAGTAGCACCATGATCTTCATGATAGAGAGTCTCCTATGATATCACTTTCATATACTAGTGGGAATTTTTCATTACAGAACTTGGCTTGTATATTCCAATGATGGGCTTCCTCAAAATGCCCTAGGTCTTCGTGAGCAAGCGAGTTGGATGCACACCCACTTAGTTTCTTTTGTTGAGCTTTCATATACTTATAGCTCTAGTGCATCTGTTGCATGGCAATCCCTACTCACTCACATTGATATCTATTAATGGGCATCTCCATAGCCCGTTGATACGCCTAGTTGATGTGAGACTATCTTCTCCCTTTTTTGTCTTCTCCACAACCACCATTCTATTCCACATATAGTGCTATGTCCATGGCTCACGCTCATGTATTGCGTGAGGATTGAAAAAGTTTGAGAACACCAAAAGTATGAAACAATTGCTTGGCTTGTCATCGGGGTTGTGCATGATTTAAATACTTTGTGTGGTGAAGATAGAGCATAGCCAGACTATATGATGTTGTAGGGTTAACTTTCTTTGGCCATGTCACTTTCAGAAGACATAATTGCTTAGTTAGTATGCTTGAAGTATTATTATTTTTATGTCAATATTAAACTTTTGTCTCGAATCTTTCGGATCTGAATATTCATACCACAATTAAGAGAATTACATTGAAAATTATGCTAAGTAGCATTCCACATCAAAAATTCTGTTTTTATCATTTACCTACTCGAGGAAGATCAGGAATTAAGCTTGGGGATATTTGATACATCTCCAACGTATCTATAATTTTCGATTGTTCCATGCTATATTATATTCTGCTTTGGATGTTTAATGGACTTTATTATACACTTTTTGGGACTAACCTATTAACCGGAGGCCCAGCCCAGAATTGCTGTTTTTTTGCCTATTTCAGTGTTTCGTGGAAAAAGAATATAGAACGGAGTCCAAACGGAATGAAACCTTCGAGAACGTGATTTTTGGAACAAACGTGATCCAGAGGACTTGGACCCTACGTCAAGAAAGCAACCAGGAGGGCACGAGGCAGGGGGCGCGCCTACCCCCCTAGGAGCGCCCTCCACCCTCGTGGGGCCCACGTTGCTCCACCGACGTACTTCTTCTTCCTATATATACCTACGTACCCCCAAACTACCAGATACGGAGCCAAAAACCTAATTCCACCGCCGCAACCTTCTGTACCCGTGAGATCCCATCTTGGGGCCTTTTCCGGTGCTCCACCGGAGGGCGCATTGATCACGGAGGGCTTCTACATCAACACCATAGCCTCTTTGATGATGTGTGAGTAGTTTACCTCAGACCTTCGGGTCCATAGTTATTAGCTAGATGGCTTCTTCTCTCTCTCTTTGGATCTCAATACAAAGTTCACCATGATTCTCGTGGAGATCTATTTGATGTAATATTGTTTGGCGGTGTGTTCGTTGACACTGATGAATTGTGGGTTTATGATCAAGTTTATCTATGAACAATATTTGAATCTTCTATGAATTCTTTTATGTATGATTGGTTATCTTTGCAAGTCTCTTCGAATTATGAGTTTGGTTTGGCCTACTAGATTGATCTTTCTTGCAATGGGAGAAGTGCTTAGCTTTGGGTTCAATCTTGCGGTGTCCTTTCCCAGTGACAGCAGGGGCAGCAAGGCACGTATTGTATTGTTGCCATCGAGGATAACAAGATGGGGTTTATATCATATTGCATGAGTTTATCCCTCTACATCATGTCATCTTGCTTAAAGCGTTACTCTGTTCTTATGAACTTAATACTCTAGATGCATGCTGGATAGCGGTCGATGTGTGGAGTAATAGTAGTAGATGCAGGCAGGTGTCGGTCTACTTGTCACGGACGTGATGCCTATATACATGATCATACCTTGATATTCTCATAACTATGCTCAATTCTATCAATTGCTCAACAGTAATTTTTTCACCCACCGTAATACTTATGCTCTCGAGAGAAGCCACTAGTGAAACCTATGGCCCCCGGGTCTATTTTCCATCATATTAATCTTCCAACACTTAGTTATTTCTTTTACCCTTTATTTTACCTTGCATCTTTATTTCTCTTCATCATAAAAATACCAAAAATATTATCTTATCATATCTATCAAATCTCACTCTCGTAAGTGACCGTTGAGGGATTGACAACCCCTTTATCGCGTTGGTTGCGAGGTTCTTATTTGTTTGTGTAGGTGCGAGGGACTCGTGCGTGATCTCCTACTGGATTGATACCTTGGTTCTCAAAAACTGAGGGAAATACTTACGCTACTTTACTGCATCACCCTTTCCTCTTCAAGGGAAAACCAATGCAGTGCTCAAGAGGTAGCAGCGTACTAGTTAAGCCTCCAGGCCGCCGCCCGTCGTGGGCACGCAACGTGGCGTCAGCCAGCCGGTCCAGCCTGCTAGCCCACGCATGCGATGGGATGCGACAGCAGGCTGGGCCCGCCACTACCGGGCCTCGGCACGCGAGCAGATCCATTGCGGTCGAGGCGGCCGGTTGAGCTTCTCCGCGGAGTTACTGCGCGCAGTAACTCGCGCGATAAATGTGGGAACGTGGGGTCGTGGGCACAGTTAATCCGACGATCCCAGGCCCCGCCCCCTCGGCTTCATAGCCCACGCGCTATAAGTAGGGGGAGGAGGGGGAGTGGCGGAGCACGCGCGCCCTCTTACCCATCCTCGTCACCTTCTCCTTCCTCCCGCCGCAGCGCCACCACGCTACGGCAAAGTGCTGCCGCTGCTCGTCTCCGTCGAGCTCTTCCGCCCCGAGCCCTCTTAGCCCCGCACCAGTTCTCAGCTCCCCCGCCGCGCCATTTGCCTCGTCGAGCTCTTCATGGTGCGCGAGCGGGGATGAGATTGGGACGGGTCAAACATCAACGAAGACCACATCGCCTTCCTCCGCGACACGCGGTGCCTTCCCAGCGCGGGCTACGTGAAGGCGCGCGTGCCTCCTGCGGGGGAGATTTCGCCCGCGCCGGGGGAGGGCGAGCGGGTCGTCTTCCGCTCGCACTTCATCCGCGGCTTCAGCCTGCCAGCGAGCGGCTTTCTCCGCTCGTTCCTCGAGTTCTACCATCTCGAACCTCATCACATCACGCCCAACACCGTGATGTTGTTGTCCGCCTTCGTCACGATGTGCGAAAGGCTACCTCGGCATCCTCCCCACCATCGAGTTGTGGGGAGCGTTCTTTTACACCAAACTAGGCATCTCCGCCATGGAGAAGGCGGCCCAGTGTGGTGCCTTCATCGCGGTGCGCCGGCCGTCGCCAAAGAATGTCTTCCCCACCATCAAGCTGCCACAGTCGGTCAAGATGTGGCAGCAATCTTACTTCTCCGTGCAGAATGTCAACCCGACAGTCGACTTCATCAACCTGCCGGCCTACGAAGCCAGCCCACCGGCTAAGCCTCGGGCCAACTGGGGCTACAAGCCGAAGCCTGTGTCAGCAGACGGCGCCGCCGCCATCAACCGACTCCGGGTGCTGACCGAAGCCGAAGGCCTCAAGGCGTCCGACTTGCTGGTCGCCTTCGTCGCGCGCCGGGTTCTCCAGCTCCAAGGCCGGCCTGACTTGATCAGCCGGATGAGCGGGCACCGCGACCCGTGCCGGCTGAGTACCAAGGAGATGTCGGCTGTCGAGTTGGCAAACTTGGTGAACGAGATCTCCGAACTCAAGCTGGAGGGGTCCTAGCGGTTCGGCAAGCAGCCGTACTCCCGGGCGGACCCGCCGCCTGCCGTAAGCTCTTTAGTCTTTTTCCCTCTTCAGTACCTCATCTTGATTCCGCCTTGTTGTATCAACCAGTCGGCCTCTTACTTTTTGAAACAGATCTACATGTCTGCGACGACGACCGCCATGGTGGGGGCGGGTGGAAACTACCAGCCGGACCGGGAGGTGAGCGACGTGGACGACCTCGACCTGGGGGCGGCCGCCTTGGAGGACGATGCCACGGGCGGCGTCTATGGAGCCGGCGACTCCGAGGAAGGGGGCGGCGTCGAGACGTGGCCGGACGACTTCGAGGAGGAGGAGGATGAGCAGCGCCCTTCATGGGGCGCCCGCAAGGCGGACGCTGGCCCCTGCGCCGAGCCGACTGCTCGAGGCGGCATGCGAAAGTGTAAACAGGGCGCCGCCTTGTTCGGCAGCGTGCCGAAGAAGGCCAGGAACCCGACCGCTACGACCAGGCGGAAGGAGGCCGCCACGAAGGCGGCCAAATTTCAGAAGCTCCCGAAGGTGCCTCCCATGGTTTCGGCGTAAGTATCTTTTTCTTGTGCTTTTCTTTTCTTGTTGATTCTATCTGAGCTTCCTCTCCTCGACCTCTTGACTTAGGGCTCCGCTCTCACTTGAGAAATCGGCCGCCGCCTCCGTTATCGGGTTAGCGGAGACCTCCACCACTAGCCGGCGAATCGATCCTGCGGCCGACCTTCGGGAGGCGCAGGAACGAAACGTGCGTGAGGCGCGCCAGGAGCAGGAGGCCGCCCGCCTGGAGAAGGCAGAGGTAGACAAGGCGGAGGCCGCCGCGCTGAAGAAGCTGGCGGAGGCCGAGGCCGATGCCGCCGCGAAGAAGCGGCTTGAAGAAGCCGCGCGCCGCCAGGAGCCGCTATTTGTCGTTCCTTTAAATTCCGCACCGCCTCCACCAGAGTTCACGGCGCCGACTGGAGGAGCCGGTGATGAGCACCCGATCATGGAGAGGGAGGGCGGCGATGTTGTCATGCCAAACGTAGTCGTGCCTCCACCACCGCCGTCCGAAGGAGCGCGGGACAAGCAGCCGGCTGACCCGCTGGTGCCACCAGCCGTAGACGAGATGGTGACGGGCCCGACTCCTGGGGCCCTCACACCAACGCGTCGTCGCTTTGCGAAGGCGGCCTCAGCGCCACGACCGCTGGAAGCTAGCGCCGCGAGCTCATCAATCCCCGATGTCGAAGCGACCAGCGCCGCGCCCGCTGACTGGGTGCGGGGAGGCGGGACGGGCCCTTTGAATCAGGCGATCCTGGACGTCCAAGGCAAGCTCCGAGCCGAGGCCGACGCTCTGAAACGGTGCAATAAGGCCTTATTGGAATCGCGTGCAGCCATCTGGGTATGCTTCTCACTTCTTCATCATTTATTTTTGTACTTCTTTGTGGGGGCGCGCCAGCGCACCCACTGGGTGTAGTCCCCGAGTTACGGGCCGGCTGCTGAGCATGCGGCTCGGAACTTTAACTGGCAAGCCCCGAGTACTAAGATTGTTTGATATCTTCATTACAGGACTATCATAACCTCCGCGTGGTCGCCTTCAACTCTAATGTCCGAGATCTGGACAAACGGACCGCCGAGCTGTCGGAGAGCCAGAGTAAGTCCTTGTTTTCTTTCTCTGCGGGGGCGCGCTAGCGCACCCGCGGGCTGTAGTCCCCGAGATTCGGGCCGACTGCTGAGCAGTCGGGCCGGATCTCCCCGGCAACTGTTCTTCTTCTTTGTTGATATTGATAACTTCTTTGTCTGCGGGGGTGCGCTGGCGCACCCGCGGGCTGTAGTCCCCGAGATTCGGGCCGACTGCTGAGCAGTCGGGCCGGATCTCCTCGGCGACTGTACTTCTTCTCTGTTGGTTGCTGACGCCTTTTTCTTTCTCCCTTCTTGCAGAGGCCAACGCTGCCCTGCAGCAGCAGCTGGGTAAAGCCAACACCGCCTTGCGCGCCAAGGAGGTGGAGTGCAACGAGCTGGCCCAAGCGCGTGACTGGCTGACCACGCAACTGGCGGAGCAGGCGGAGCTTCTCAAGAAAGCCCAGAAGGAGGCGGAGGCGAAGGAGTCCAGTCTCCTTGCTGAGTTCGAGAGCGAACGCTCCGCCTGGATCGATAAGGAGGCATTGCTGACTGCCGGCTTTGGCAAGATTGAAGATATGGTTGACGGTAAGCTTCCTTCTTTATTCTTTCGTCAAGCCGCCGGCTGCTAATCGAGCCGGCTTCTTGTTTCTAATTTTGGCTCTTTTGCTTTCTGTTTGGGCAGACTTCTTCCCTGGTCACTCTGGCGCTGCCAATCAGGCCATCGAGGCCAATCGCGAAGGGCGGAGGGCGGAAGGTGCGCAGATTGCTGCCAACGCCCCCCGGACCCTTAGCGAACAACTTCTCAGCATCCAGGCCTGTCTTCGGCCGGCTCATCGGATGCTGCGCCGTCTTCAGCGTGTCGGCGCCCAGGCGATCTTCGCCCTGTGGCCAGACATGTCGGCTCCCCGCACTCCCAGTCGGACTGCCGACTGGCTGGAAGTGGCGGCCGGCCGTCTTGAGGCTTGGAAGGGTTCCTCAGCCCGGGCTGGAGCACGCCGGGCCTTGGTGTGATGCCCGAATAATTAGGCTACAGTAATCGCACGTTAATGATGCCACGTCACCTCGTTGTTGTTAATCTCGCGTAGTTTAAAACCGATTGGGAATTCAAATTTAAAATAAAGTCAAAAAAGAAAAGTTTTCCAATGTCAAAACTAAAAAGTACAAAAGGTGACAAATAATGCATAGGTAATTATGGTGAAGAACCCATATTTAAATGAAATATTCAAATGTACTATAATGATTTAAATAGTAGGAAAAACATTTAATTAAATGCTTTGGGTATTTTATAAAATACTAACCTATTTTATTCCTGGGTAAAAGTTTCTATGAGAGTGGGTTGTTCTGAAACATTAATTTAGGGGCTATTGTCATAATTTACTAATGTAAAAGTAAGGTGTAACTAAAATAAAACAAAAAACAAAAAAACAAAAGTTAAAAGTTAAAGGAATAGAAAGGTTAAAGAAAAAGAGAGAAAGCCTCACTGTTGGACTGGGCTCTATGTCCACAGTAAAGGCCCAGCCCAACTCCCCCTCTCGTCTTCAACCCCTGTTCACAGGAGGCTGGGTGGCTGCCCCTCACACGTTCATGGCCATGGATGGCCACGTGCCAGCCATCCAGCTCCTCCCCGTCGCCTACTTGTTCCCCTCGACCTCCCTGCATGAACCCTAGCTCCATTCCCCTCCCTTCCTCGCGCCGCCATCGACCTCTCCCCCCCCGCTAGGCCAAACCACCACCGCCATGGCCTTCATCGTTCTCGCACTCACCGAGCTCCCGGGCACCTGAGATTTTGTCCCCACGATTCGTCGCCCGTCCACTGCTTCGACTACGTCCATGGATCAAGCTAGAACATGGCAAGTCAAGCGGATCGAGGCCTTCTTCCACCTCCGGCCATGTAGCGACCCGACCCGAATGGATCAAGTCTCTGTGCTTAAGTGTCATCCCTGGATCGGTATGCTGACACACACAGTACTCGAGGATTTATAATAGAGGTAAATCGCATGTATAAAGTAACGTAAATACTATTACCTCAATCCAAATAGCGGAAGTAACAAGGTTGTGGATTCCCATCAACACCAACGGCAAAGTTGAGTGTAGAAATCGTAACCCTAATGTATCACTTACTCGTCGTAAGAATCCTGCAACATGAAACGTTGCAGCCCGAAAACGGGTCAGCACATGGAATATGCTGGCAAATTCACACCATAGAGAAATGATGAACAAGGGCTATCTCTACATGCACATATGGCTGGTGGAAAAGCTCTATGGTTATAATGTTTTTGCGAAAAGCCAATTTTCCCTACCGCAAAGGAATAAATTTTTATTTAACTATCATGGTGGTTGTGAAACATTGAGATGGTTGACAGCATCTCAATCCCAATTAAGTATCGTCATTAACCCAACAATATTAATTAAAGTAACATGATGAGATCAACGGGATAATCCAAGAACTAGATACTCAAGATGTCTATAACCGGGGACACGGCTAATCATGATTAGTTTGTACACTCTGCAGAGGTTTGTGCACTTTTCCCCACAAGACTCGATCGCCTCCGCTTGATTCTCGCACTACATGATGTTTGAGAAACGGATGACCGAGACACAGTCTTTCAGAAGCGTTAACTCTCTACTCCGGGTAGACAGTACCACCTACAACCCCTACATCTGCTAGTCTACCTCTTCAAGAGCTCACACAACTTAATCAACTATGCTAGAGCCCATAATAGCTTGTGGCTGCACACGGAAGTTTCTAGCATGAATAATCTCATGATCCATTTGAGCCTGGGTGGCGGTCCTTAGAAAAACAGGCAATCCTAGAATACCCAGGTACCTCAATCCACCCAGATGTGAGTTTTAGTTGCCACCTTAAGTTTAACCATATATTAACAATCTCACATCTGTCATGGATACACTCAAACCCAATCCACGTCTACTAGCATAGCATAGCAATATAAGCAAACGTAGAGGTAACTCCCAAGGGTTTGATAATAAAACAGGTAATAGGTACTACCTCAACTACTTCCCAATTCCCACAATTTAATTAGATCATAACCATGCATGTTTGAGGATTGAATCTAATGCATAAAAACTGGGTATGAAAGGGTTACGATCAAAGTGTGAACTTGCCTGCAATGTTGATGAAGATGATTCGCACTCAATCCTCTGGATAGATCTACTCGTCACACTCCGGTCAATCTATCATAAGCAAGCAATGGTAACCACACATAAGCAACCACTCAAAAGATCAGAAAGAACGAGGAAAACAATTCGGAAAACTTCAAAACCAAGCAAATAACTCTTGCAACATAAAACAATTTCTAACAGTACCAAAATTAGATGGATTCGGCCTTATCAGAAAGTTTAGGTCAAGATCTTCGCTTTGCAAAAAGAATCAACTCAAACGGAGTTACGGAACTTAAGTTATGAACAAAAGAAGTTTGAATATGAATTTGAACAAATTTCTAAATTTGAAAATTTCAAAAAGTTGATGTGACAGGTTAACTGGATAGGTGAAAACAAGACGAAACTATAGGCGCTGGTTTCATCTAATTTGGATGAACGAGTAAAAAGTTATGCTATTTGAAAAATCAGGGCCAAGCTGTTTTGCAGAAGAAAAATAGCTACGGCTAAAAAAAATTAGGTCTAACGTATAAATACAGAGAACGAATAAATATATCTAAAAGACGACTTCGAAGTGAGGAGACAACTTCCAAAAGTCCCGCCGGAGAGGAGAAATATATTTTTCTTTAAGGAATCTAGTCAAACCAAAATTTTGATTTAACCCGAATCGGATGATTTTTGGAGGCTCTATGGGTCTATATTTATTGGTGGAAAAAAGGCTTAAAGGTCAAAGGCTAGGCAATGTGGGACTAAACGTAGACAAAAAACAAAAAAGAGAGAAGAGAAAAGCGCATGGGCCTAAAGCTTCGGCCGGCCGCGCGCGTGCGTGCGGCAGTTTTTTTTTCAAATACTAAAAGAAGGAAAAAAAATTAAGAAAAAGAAAAAATATTTTTTTTCTGCAAACATAACCAAAAAAACAACATGGGCCGGCATGGGTGCACTGTGCACGTAGGCGACGGATAAAATTTGGGCGGCACGTACAGTTTTTTATTAGAAACAGAAAGGAAAACTGAATAACGAAAACGAAAATAAAATTATACATAGGCATATTATATATCAAAATTTTCAGAAAAAGATTTCCTACAGCATGGGCATTTTTCTAGCATTAAATAAAATCCACAAAAATTCAAATAAATCAAAGAGTGCTACTGCTCTACTAAAATCCAATAAAAATCATTTTCAAAATACCAAAATTAATTCAAATTTATTTCTCTCCAATTTTCTGTTGTAGGGAAATCATGTTACCCTATATTCCATATATTTTTATTTTGGAGAAAAATAATTTGAATAAAACCCAAATACTCCAAATTGAAAATAATTTTCAAAAGGACTTTAAATTAGATCCTTTTAAACTTCCAACTCATATTTCATATGTTTTGAAGAAGTCATTTTATCTTCTCTCATGAAAATCATTGAGTTGCTTGAAGTTTCTGAATTGGAAATATTTTCAAATGATATTCAAATATTTTCAACACCCCTTTTCATTTAAATGGAAGAATTCATGTCATCTTCTCTCGAGGGTTTTGTGATGAAAAGAATTTGAATTCATGGAAATCATAAAAGAAAAATGAAAGTTTGGGAAAGTCCTTTTATTCCCTCTCATTTAACTTTCAAAAGATTTCGAATTCACTCACTTTCAGTCAATCAATCACACAACAATCCAACAAACAATCAAATCTATCTATTTATTATAACATTCCAAAATTTAGAATTTTGGGATGTTACAAACCTACCACCCTTAAAATGAATCTCGTCCTCGAGATTCGGAGAGGCTAGCAAGAAATAAGTTAGGTTTGGGGTCTTCTCAAAATCCATCGATCATCTCAGGGGTCTGGGGTGCTACCACCCTTAGAAACATTGTTACGGTTCCGCCAAAACTCGTATACTCCATCCTTATTGTTGACAGTGTCGGTCTTCTCAGATCGTAAGGATAATGGGCTCTTCCGGCAGTGGCATAACCTTTTTCCTCAATTCTTCTGTATCCTTTCATCTTGGTATGGTTCTTCCATGACTGGGTCTTCTTAGCTGACGGGTCTAGCGCCAAAACTAAACAACTATCGATATCTCATGGTGGTCAACGATTTATGGTTTCTCCTGCAGGAAATGGGTCTGGTTGATCCTCACCGTATAACCTACGACTGGCATCAACTGCCGTGTACAAGGGAAACATTCTTATACCATTCTAAGGTTCAAGCAAGGTTTAATACCATCGTCTCTCTACTATAGGTAGGTCACTCAGATTTACCATCCCATATAGCAAAGCGAACAATAAGAGTAAGTCGGTATGGTGATCAATCCATCCCGCACCCAAATCATTACCTTGTATATGGTTTAGCGAATCTCGCATTCTAACACTCGGTCATCCTTGCAAGAATTGCAGAATTTCTCTTGTCGACGAACCAAGTTTGGATAAATCCATGGATTCTGCAAGCCAAACAAACATCTATCATTCCTTCCCAACCCTCAGGTTTTGCGTAACTCCTATAAGATCGTTTGTCGATAAAATCGTAACTTCTTCCAGGGTTTTTCCTTCAGCAAGAATGTGCTTGCTTCATGGCAGGTCCTGGGGCCTGTGGGTTATGGCCCATCTCATCACTTGTAAACCTTGAACTCATCATCGGGCAACTGATCCTTAATCCAACATCCAACTTCCTGGTATTCTTAAATCCATCCAATTGTACTGTCTTCCTTCCTTCTATTGGCACCAAACTAGGACATGATTACTCAGACTCATCATGGAATTCCATTGATCCATATTTCCAACATCATACCTCCTTTATATCCAATAGTAATTCATCCCTTCATCCTCGGGGAATATCCCACATACCGAGATAAAAAAACTTATACTTATGAAGTCCATACTTCAGTTCGTGGAACATCATTATCCTTTCCAGGGTCAAGCGTCCTTATAGGGGAATATTGGCCATCTCTGCATGGCACTTCTTCAACTGGGAAACGTGAAACACATCATGAACTCCTGACAGTCCTTCGGGTGACTCCAGCTTGTTGGCCACTTCTCCCATACGCTCCAAAACTAGGCATGGTCCTACAAATCTCGGGGCTAACTTTCCCTTAACTCCAAATAGTTTAACTCCTCGCAGAGGGGACACACGAAGACATGCTCTGTCTCCAATTTCATAGACTACCTCCTTTACATCCAATAATACTCCATACCCTCATATTCTTGGGGTATCCAACATATCGAGATAAAACTCATACTTATTTTGTTCGAAATCCACTTCGTGGAATATCATTACCTTTTTCCAAGGGTCAAGTTTCCTCACAGGGTACTACCACCTTTAAAATGCACAATCTTCCATAGACCATATTTCTCATATCCTCGAAAATGGTCAAAATCTTTCTTCATACAGTAACAACTCAGAAAATCCAAATCAATACCAATGATGCTAACTTTATTGATTCTCAAATTATTACGATCTCCTGCATTCCATTACATGCCTCAACCCGACACCTCACTAATAAAAGAAATGTCCACACTACTACTACTATTTTTCTCGTTGCACTCAACTATTTATCACAAGTCTCCGTCTCCTTGGGGCATTCTCTGGCAAAGTGCCCTGCTTCATCACAACGGAAACATATTACTTCTGACATATCTCGAGGTTTCCTTGTGATTATATAGCCTCCTAGGGTCCTCATCTTCCCTTTTGGGCAATCATTGAAGTAGTGTCCTGAATTTTTGCACCTGAAACATGTGATATGACTCAGGTCTTTTTTTTGTAGAAATTGGGTTGTTCCTGGGATCTAATCTACTTCTCTTCCTGGACTTTTCCGTTCCAATCAGGGCTTCTATTTCCTGTGGGTCATACTCTACTTCCTCTGTCGGGAATTCTACTAAATCCCCGTTCAGACAATTTTGGGAGATGGGTCCTTCTTCTCCACATGAATAGCATGACTTGGTGCAGGGTTTAATTGGTTCTTCTTTGGGTGTGTTCTCCACCTCTTCCTTCATCACATATTCCTCTAAAATTTCCATGAGGGCTCTTTTCATTACTTCTTTCTTCTGCTGGATGGTCCTTTGTACTATGGGGTAGATGTGACACTGAGCAGGGTAGTGGGTAGTCCCTTCACACAAGAAACAAGTGATCTGCCTAGTTGGGCATTCTTCAACTGGGTGACTTCCTTCACAATTTGGGCATTCATCCTTGTGTTCCTTATGGTTGTGTCCTATTTCTCCACAAGACTTGTATGCACAAGGTTTCTTCATATCCTTTCCATAAGGCTTCAATTTCTGGGACACAAGACGAGATCTTTGTAGAGTCCACTTAAATTCTTTCCAAGTGGTTACTCCTTGCCATCCATTGATGGTTTGGTACATCCTCCACCAAGTAGCAGCACCTCTTTCAAAACATTGAAGAGCATGCCGGGTCATATCCTTTTCGACTATAGGGTTATTCTTCATGTGATCCTCCATGTTCTGAATCCATCGGTCCGTCTCCAATTGACTCATCGGTCCAGAAAATACAAGCTCATCTCCATTCATCCTCTATTGGGTCCATGGGTTTGGGGTGAGATAAGAGAGGTCGAGAGGGATGCACACAATACAAACAATAGTTTTGAAGAGACAGGTTTTTATTGTGGCCATCGGAAAAACAACAAACAAATGACAGCTCACAAACGTCGCATCTAACGTAGGTATAACAGGGGTTTGGTCTTCTAAAGGTCTATAAGTCTTCAACGTCGCCAAACTCTTCAAGTCTTGTTAATGTCTCCAATGGCTTCTTCCAATCATGCTTGTCCTTATCAAGTTCTTTTTCCAAATCATCTCTGTTGACGCGAAGTCTCTCATGACGTCCTTTAATATTTCTGGAGTTGCGCTCCAACTTCTGGGTCTCAACATCCTTGACATGAACCATGATCCTACTGTCCTTCAGTTCCTGACGAGTCTCCGTTATCTCGAGGTTTTGCTTTCCCAGCTTGGCTACTTTCAGTTTCTGGGTTCTGAGTTCTTCACGAAACACTTCTTTGTCAAAAACTTCTTGATGTAATACTCCAGATCCTGGTGATACACCGGTCTAAAGTTAAAACTTCATCTTGCTGATAGGTGCTCCATCAGCCTTCTACCATCCAATCCTTCCATGCATATGCATGCTTAACTCGACACGGTGACAATAGCATAAGCGGACGATAACATCATGGATAGCCGTGTTTATGCCCATGTTACTGCCATGAGCTTTCATTTCATAACTGATATCTCCTGTCTTTGGGTTTTCTTAACAAAAACTTTGAGTTTCTAACTCTCCATGTTTCGGTCTTTCTCCGATACACCTTGATCTCGGGCATTGACGGCTTCCATAGTCTGCCAAGTTCCATAAGGGTAACCTTCCTAGGTCATACACATCTGGCAATTCTTCAGAGCCTTAAAATTCTCCCAGTCTTCGGAGTCTTCAACCGTTGTAGTTTCCATTATCATAATGCACGGTAAAATCCTCTCCATTCCGAATGGTCTTAGTTGTCCGATATCCTGTACTTCTTGAAGTGGTCTTATCCGTCGAATCTTCGAGTGGTCCAAAAGGAAAAAGGGTATGGTCTCACTTAAAGGGAATATTTGAATAAGCTCAGAAAAGGAGAGAGGTAAAAGATCTTTTTGAAAAGGAAAGTTTTAGGGAAAAATCCTTCCTATGGGCTTGCCAGTTTCTAGGGTCACGTCCTACAGTCAACATGTGCTCTGATACCATCTTGTAGCGACCCGACCCGAATGGATCAAGTCTCTGTGCTTAAGTGTCATCTCTAGATCGGTATGCTGACACACACAGTACTCGAGGATTTATAACAGAGGTAAATCACATGTATAAAGTAACGTAAATACTATTACCTCAATCCAAATAGCGGAAGTAACAAGGTTGTGGATTCCCATCAACACCAACGGCAAAGTTGAGTGTAGAAATCATAACCCTAACGTATCACTTACTCGTCGTAAGAATCCTGCAACATGAAACGTTGCAGCCCGAAAACGGGTCAGCACATGGAATATGCTGGCAAATTCACACCATAGAGAAATGATGAACAAGGGCTATCACTACATGCATACATGGCTGGTGGAAAAGCTCTATGGTTATAATGTTTTTGCGAAAAGCCAATTTTTCCCTACCGCAAAGGAATAAATTTTTATTTAACTATCATGGTGGTTGTGAAACATTGAGATGGTTGACAGCATCTCAATCCCAATTAAGTATCGTCATTAACCCAACAATATTAATTAAAGTAACATGATGAGATCAACGGGATAATCCAAGAACTAGATACTCAAGATGTCCATAACCGGGGACACGGCTAATCATGATTAGTTTGTACACTCTGCAGAGGTTTGTGCACTTTTCCCCACAAGACTCGATCGCCTCCGCTTGATTCTCGCACTACATGATGTTTGAGAAACGGATGACCAAGACACAGTCTTTCAGAAGCGTTAACTCTCTACTCCGGGTAGACAGTACCACCTACAACCCCTACATCTGCTAGTCTACCTCTTCAAGACCTCACACAACTTAATCAACTATGCTAGAGCCCATAATAGCTTGTGGCTGCACACGGAAGTTTCTAGCATGAATAATCTCATGATCCCTTTGAGCCTGGGTGGCGGTCCGTAGAAAAACAGGCAATCCTGGAATACCCAGGTACCTCAATCCACCCAGATGTGAGTTTTAGTTGCCACCTTAAGTTTAACCATATATTAACAATCTCACATCTGTCATGGATACACTCAAACCCAATCCACGTCTACTAGCATAGCATAGCAATATAAGCAAACGTAGAGGTAACTCCCAAGGGTTTGATAATAAAACAGGTATAGGTACTACCTCAACTACTTCCCAATTCCCACAATTTAATTAGATCATAAACATGCATGTTTGAGGATTGAATCTAATGCATAAAAACTGGGTATGAAAGGGATATGATCAAAGTGTGAACTTGCCTGCAATGTTGATGAAGATGATTCGCACTCAATACTCTGGATAGATCTACTCGTCACACTCCCATCAATCTATCGTAAGCAAGCAATGGTAACCACACATAAGCAATCACTCAAAAGATCAGAAAGAACGAGGAAAACAATTCGGAAAACTTCAAAACCAAGCAAATAACTCTTGCAACATAAAACAATTTCTAACAGTACCAAATTTAGATGTATTTGGCCTTATCAGAAAGTTTAGTTCAAGAGCTTTGCTTTGCAAAAAGAATCAACTCAAACGAGTTACGGAACTTAAGTTATGAACAAAAGAAGTTTGAATATGAATTTGAACAAATTTGAAAATTTGAAAATTTCAAAAAGTTGACGTGACAGGTTAACTGGATAGGTGAAAAAAAGACGAAACTATAGGTGCTGGTTTCATCTAATTTGGATGAATGAGTAAAAAGTTATGGCTATTTGAAAAATCAGGGCCAAGCTGTTTTGCAGAAAAAAATAGCTACGGCTAAAAAAAATTAGGTCTAACGTATAAATATAGAGAACGAATAAATATACTTAAAAGACGACTTCGGAGTGAGGAGACAACTTCCAAAAGTCCCGCCGGAGAGAAGAAATACCGCCGGAGAAGAGAAATATATTTTTCTTTAAGGAATCTAGTCAAACCAAAATTTTGATTTAACCTGAATCGGATGATTTTTAGAGGCTCTATGGGTCTATATTTATTGGTGGAAAAAAGGCGTAAAGGTCAAAGGCTAGGCAATGTGGGACTAAACGTAGACGAAAAACAAAAAAAAGAGGAGAGAAAAGCGCATGGGCCTAAAGCTTCGGCCGGCCGCGCGCGTGCGGGCGGCAGGTTTTTTTTCAAACACTAAAGGAAGGAAAAAAAAATTTAAGAAAAAGAAAAAATATTTTTTTTCTGCAAACATAACCAAAAAACAACATGGGCCGGCATGGGTGCACTGTGCACGTAGGCGACGGATAAAATTTGGGCGGCACGTACAGTTTTTTTATTAGAAACAGAAAGGAAAACTGTATAACGAAAACAAAAATAAAATTGTACATAGGCATATTATATATCACAATTTTCAGAAAAAGATTTCCTACAGCATGGGCATTTTTCTAGCAATAAATAAAATCCACAAAAATTCAAATAAATCAAAGAGTGCTACTGCTCTACTAAAATCCAATAAAAATCATTTTCAAAATACCAAAATTAATTCAAATTTATTTCTCTCCAATTTTCTGTTTTAGGGAAATCATATTACCCTATATTCCATACATTTTTATTTTGGAGAAAAATAATTTGAATAAAACCCAAATACTCTAAATTGAAAATAATTTCCAAAAGGACTTTAAATTAGATCCTTTTAAACTTCCAACTCATATTTCATATGTTTTGAAGAAGTCATTTTATCTTATCTCATGAAAATCATTGAGTTGCTTGAAGTTTCTGAATTGGAAATATTTTCAAATGATATTCAAATATTTTCAACACCCCTTTTCATTTAAATGGAAGAAGTCATGTCATCTTCTCTCGAGGTTTTGTGATGAAAAGAATTTGAATTCATGGAGATCATAAAAGAAAAATGAAAGTTTGGGAAAGTCCTTTTATTCCCTCTCATTTAACTTTCAAAAGATTTCGAATTCACTCACTTTCAGTCAATCAATCACACAACAATCCAACAAACAATCAAATCTATCTATTTATTATAACATTCCAAAATTTAGAATTTTGGGATGTTACAGGCCACCGTGGCACCACTATGTTTTCCGGCGCCCTCTGCTGCTCCCTTCCCTCGCCGAGCCTTTCTTGTGCTCCCTAGTGAGAACCCGCTCGAAAGCCCTCTCCCTAGTACTCGAATTCCTGACCGTACCCACCGTTTTCGTCGCGACCGAGGCTCGTCGTCGTGCCGTACTCGTCCTTTGGCCACACCGCGAGCCTCTGGCCGCCACGCTCGCGTCTTCGTGCCCGTGCGCCCGCTCGACGCCACTATCTTCTACTTCCGCTCGCCGCCCGCAACCGCTGCGCGCCTCACGCCGTCATCGCGCCAGTTGCCGCACTGCGCCCCGCACTCACCGCGCCCTCTGCCTCCTCTCGGTGCTCGCGCCGTCCTCATACCAGGCAGTGCTCGCCTCCGTCGCGCTCCCCTGCCGCACCCCTGACCTGCTGCGTGCTGATCGCAGCTACTCGCTGCGCTGCCCCCGTTGCTCGCTCTGCTACTGCTTGCTATCGCTTGCCCGGCGCCCCCGTCATCCCCTATCGATAGCGCCCGCCGCGCCCCTGGCCTCGCCGCCGTTTGATCCCCTGCAACCGCCTCGCGCGCGCCCCTCCTCCTGAGTCCATCGCCGAGGCGTCGCCCCGCGCACCCATCGGAGCTCCGCTCCGGTGCCGCTCGCCGTGGTCGGGGCCGAGCCCCCTGGCCGAAGCCACCACACGTGCATGCGTGTCCAGGAAGGGGACTGTCCCTTTTTAGATTAGGTACTAAGCCCCTAATTTATCCTAACCCCCCCACTAACAAGTGTATGACAATGGGACCCGCATGCTAATTAAACATGTTTCTATAACCAAGTCACTGTTCATCGGACCCCACCTGTCAAGGTTGACTAGTCAACAGTCAACCCAGTTGACTGCTGACTGGGCCGTTGACTGTAGTCAACTAGGCCCCTGGCCCCACCAGTCAGTGGCTAGGGCTAGCTCTGGCTGTGTGTTAAAAGTTGTTGCACTGTTCATTTATTCAAATTAAATAATTCCAGGAATTTTTGAAAATTATTAAAACTTTGAAAATTAATATAAAATAATCCGTAACTCGGATGAAAATACTTTGTACATGAAAGTTGCTCAGAACGACGAGACGAATCAGGATACGCAGCCCGTTCGTCCACCACACATCCCTAGCATAGCAAACATGCAACTTCCCCCTCCGGTTCATTTGTCCGAAAACGCGAAACACCGGGGATACTTTCCTGGATGTTTCCCCCTTCGCTAGTATCGCCTAGTACCGCGTTAAGGCACCCCTAGCACCGCATATTGCCATGTTATGCTTTGTGTTGTTTAGATTGCTCTATTATTTATTTGTGTTCCCCCTCCGTTACTTCTTTCCGGTAGACCTCAAGACCGCCGCCGATACCCCCATGATCGACTACATCGACGACGACCCCTCCTTCTTGCCAGGGCAACCAGGCAAGCCCCCCTTGATCACCAGATACCGCCTATTCCTTCTCTCTACTACTTGCATTAGAGTAGTGTAGCATGTTACTGCTTTCGGTTAATCCTATTCTGCTGCATAGCCTGTCATTGTTGCTACAGTTGTTACCCTTACCTACAATCCTAATTTCTTAGTATAGGATGCTAGTATTCCATCAGTGGCCCTACACTCTTGTCCGTCTGCCATGCTATACTAATGGGCCATGATCACTTCGGGAGGTGATCACGGGCATATGCTATATACTTTATACTGTTACATTACTTATGATACTGTTCGGAGATGGGGGCTGAAAGGACAGGTGGCTCCATCCCGGTAGAGGTGGGCCTGGGTTCCCAACGGCCCCCGGCTGTTACTTTGTGGTGGAGCGACAGGGCAGGTTGAGACCACCTAGGTGAGAGGTGGGCCTGGCCCTGGTCGGCGTCCGCGGTTACTTCATAATAACATGCTTAACGAGATCTTGGTATTTGATCTGAGTTGGGTCGTTGACCTTATACGCACTAGCCGCCACGTGGGACAAGATATGGGCAACCGGCGTCGTGGTATCAACCGAAGCTCTTTTTGACATCAGTGACTGAGCGGCGCGCGCCGCATTGGACCGTAAGCCCGCGCTTGTATTAAGGGGGCTAGGTCTGCTTCCGGCCGCGTTCGCAACGTGCAGGTGTGCAATGGGCGATGGGCCCAGACCCCTGCGCGCATAGGATTTAGACCGGCGTGCTGACCTCTTTGTTGAGCCTAGGTAGGGCTGCGACGTGTTGATCTCCCGAGGCCGGACATGACCCAGGAAAGTGTGCCTGACCAGAGGGATCAAGCGTGCTGGGTAATGTGGTGCACCCCTGTAGGGAAGTTGATCTATTCGAATAGCCGTGTCCACGGTAACAGGCGACCCGGTGTTGTACCTTGACCTTAGAGAACTAGAACCGGATACTTAATAAAACACACCCTTCCAAGTGCCAGATATAACCCGGTGATCGCTCTCACATAGGCGACGAGGGGAGGATCGCCGGGTAGGATTATGCTATGCGATGATACTTGGTGAACTTACCATCTACTCTCTTCTACATGCTGCAGGATGGAGGTTGCGAGAAGCGTAGTCTTCGACAGGACTAGCTATCCCCCTCTTATTCTGGCATTCTGTAGTTCAGTCCACCGATATTGCCCCTTTACACTGATACGCATGCATATGTAGTGTAGATCCTTGCTTGCGAGTACTTTGGATGAGTACTCACGGTTGCTTTTCTCCCTCTTTTCCCCCTTTCCTTTCTTCTCGGTTGTCACAACTAGATGCTAGAGCCCAGGAGCCAGACGCTACCGTCGACGATGACTCCTACTACACCGGAGGTTCCTACTACTACGTGCAGGCCGCTGACGATGACCAGGATTAGTTTAGGAGGAACCCAGGCAGGAGGCATGCGCCTCTTTCGATCTGTATCCCAGTTTGTGCTAGCCTTCTTAAGGCAATTTTGTTTAACTTACGTCTGTACTCAGATATTGCTGCTTCTGCTGACTCGTCTATGATCGAGCACTTGTATTCGAGCCCTTGAGGCCCCTGGCTTGTATTATGATGCTTGTATGACTTATTTTATTTTTAGAGTTGTGTTGTGATATCTTCCCGTGAGTCCCTGATCTTGATCTTAAACGTTTGCGTGCATGATTAGTGTATGATTGAATCAGGGGCGTCACACTTGGAGTTCGTCAAGGTGTGATACCCTGGGCTAAATCTAGCCCAGTTGACCATGTTTTGACAGGAGGCCCAGGAGGAGCTGGTGGCGGTGGAGCGTGATCTTATCAAGCGGGCGGCGGCGATCGCCGAGTACACCAACACCAGCATCTTCGTCCCGGAGCTAGCTGAGAATGGTGCCGAGGCGCCACCAGAGTGGTTTAGGCTGAACCTGGAGGATGGCGAGGACTCGGCCGAAGTGATCTACTCCAGCGATGAGGGAAAAGACGAGGAGGACGAGGGAGGTGAAGAGGAAGCACCAGAGGTTGAAGCGGACGGCCAGCCTCAGCTCGACCGCGCCTCCAGCAACGAGCCATGCCCGAGTGAGCCGACTGCTGCTGAAGGCGACCAAGCGGAGACTGACCAGCCGGCCACTCCACCAACCGGCACCATCGACTCCACCGTTCCGCCGAACCCGTCTGCTACTCCCTAGGCTGCCAATTTATCTTTTGTTTTTACCTGCTTATCAGTCTCGAGAAACTTTGTTAAGTTCACACAATTCCACCCGCGGGGTGTATTTCAAACTTCTGTTGAATGTTGGCCAAGGGCCTTTTGATATGTAAATATGCTTGCCGAGTTCTATCTTTCCTTGCTTTCTGCTCCTTGGCTTTTTTTCCTTTGCCGCCCTCCCTGGGCTGCCGTCTGGCCAGCCAAACAGCCGCTCTACGGACTACGGCTGGGTCCAGTACTTGGCTGCTTTGGGAGGGTAAGTACTTATCCAATTAGAGTGTTTAGCAATTTAAGTAGAAGCTGGCCGGCCGGCTGCTCAGCAGCCGGTCGGTGAGGCGGGGAGCCGGCTTGAACTATGTACATGCTTTTGGGTCCTTAGTCATTTTTCATGTGGGCACCCTTTTCTGCCTTTGACTCCTGCCTACTGGACAGCCGCTCTGCGAGCTACGGCTTTGGCAGGAGAAGCTTAAGTGCCAACACATTACTTGTCCGGCTGCAGGAAGCATTACATAGTACAAGGCGGCGAGCCCCCGGGTCGACTGGTCGAACCCGGTCCTAGGCGGACTAATGAAATAACACATTCATAGACATAATACTTATCATATAGATAAAAGAGGGCAGTCCCCGAGCTCTTCTCGGGGGACCCGTAGTCTTCGTACTTAATACAAAAGTTAGCGTGGTACATACTGCATCAACTGTAAAACCTTCGAAGGAGATTTACATTCCATGGCCGCTCTGTCTCCTTGCCGGAGTCGTCTCTTTTGCGTGCTCGAGGCTTCTGAGTATCGATCAGGTAGTAGGAGTCATTGCCCAACACCTTGCTGGTGATGAAGGGGCCTTCCCAAGGTGTCGAGAGCTTGTGCTGGCCGGCTGTTCGCTGGATCAGCCGGAGCACAAGGTGTCCCTCTTGGAAGGATCTTGGCTTGACCTTTCGATTGTAGTATCGGCGCATGCTCTGCTGGTAGATGGTGGACCGACTGAGTGCCAACAGCCGGCCCTCTTCTAGCAGATCGACGCCATCTTCTCGTGCTTCTTTTGCCCCCTCTTCGGTGTACATGGTGACTCGAGGGGAGTCGAATTCTATGTCCGTTGGGATGACGGCTTCGGCACCAGAAGAAAGCATGAAGCCGGTTGAATTGTTCGGAGTTGTCCGCAGGCTCCAGAGGACAGCTGGCAGCTCGTCGAGCCAACAGCCGGCCGAGCGCTCCAGAGGCTTGACCAGTCGGGGCTTGATGCCGGACAAAATGAGGCCGTTTGCTCACTCCACTTGGCCGTTTGACTGCGGATGGGCAATGGACGCTAAGTCCATGGATGCCCTGCGTCGCGCAGAAACGAGCCAAGGCGCCTTTGGCAAAGTTTGTGCCGTTGTCGGTGATGATGATGTGTGGTATGCCATACCGGATAGTGATGTCGGAGATGAAAGTCACAGCAGTCGGACCATTCAACTTCTTAATTGGCTTTGCTTCTATCCACTTGGTGAACTTGTCCACCACGACAAGCAGCTGATGAGGCATGCCGCCACGTGCTGTCTTGAATGGTCCCACCATGTCTAGCCCCCAGACAGCAAAGGGCCAGGCAATGGGGATGGTCTTGAGTGCAGAAGCCGGCTGATGTGGCTTGGAGCGGAACTTCTGGCACCCTTTGCATTTCTGGACCAAGTTTTTGGCGTTTTCTAGAGCAGTCGGCCAAAAAAACCATGGCGGAAAGCTTTGGCAACAAGTGCTCTTGAAGCCGCGTGGTGACCACACTCACCTTGGTGGTATCTTTGAGGATTTCTCGGCCTTGCTCTCGCTCCATGCAGCGCTGGTACACAGTAGTGACACTGCGCCTCACAAGTTCTCTGTTGACAATGGTGTACGCTGCTGCCCGACGCTGCACTTGTCGGGCCGAGGTCTCATCAGTCGGCAGCTCTTTGTTCACCAGAAAGTTGAGGATGTTGGAAATATGCCCTAGAGGCAATAATAAAATGGTTATTATTGTATTTCCTTGTTCATGATAATTGTCTATTGTTCATGCTATAATTGTATTAACTGGAAACCATAATACATGTGTGAATACATAGACCACAACATGTCCCTAGTAAGCCTCTAGTTGACTAGCTCGTTGATCAATAGATGGTTATGGTTTCCTGACCATGGACATTGGATGTCATTGATAACGGGATCACATCATTAGGAGAATGATGTGATGGACAAGACCCAATCCTAAGCATAGCACAAGATTGTGTAGTTCGTTTGCTAAGAGCTTTTCTAATGTCAAGTATCGTTTCCTTAGACCATGAGATTGTGCAACTCCCAGATACCGTAGGAATTCTTTGGGTGTACCAAACGTCACAACGTAACTGGGTGACTATAACGGTGCATTATAGGTATCTCCGAAATTGTCTCTTGGGTTGGCACGAATCGAGACTGGGATTTGTCACTCCGTATGACGGAGAGGTATCTCTGGGCCCACTCGGTAATGCATCATCATAATGAGCTCAATGTGACTAAGGAGTTAGCCACGGGATCATGCATTACGGAACGAGTAAAGAGACTTGCCGGTAACAAGATTGAACGAGGTATTGGGATACCGACGATCGAATCTCGGGCAAGCAACATGCCGATAGACAAAGGGAATTGTATACGGGATTGATTGAATCCCCGACATCGTGGAACATGTGGGAGCCAATATGGGTATCCAGATCCTGCTATTGGTTATTGGCCGGAGAGGTGTCTCGGTCATGTCTGCATGGTTCCCGAACCCGTAGGGTCTACACACTTAAGGTTCGGTGACGCTAGAGTTGTTATGGGAAATAGTATGTGGTTACCGAAGGTTGTTCGGAGTCCCGGATAGGATGCCGAACGTCACGAGGAGTTCCGGAATGGTCCGGAGGTAAAGATTTATATATGGGAAGCCATCATACGGTCACCGGAAGTATTCGGGGGTATGCCGGTATTGTACCGGGGCCACCGAAGGGGTTCCGGGGGCCCACCGGGAGGGTCCACCTGCCCCGGAGGGCCTTATGGGCTGTAGGTGGAAGGGAACCAGCCCCTAAGTGGGCTGGGCACCAACCTCCCCCTAGGGCCCATGCGCCTAGGGTTGGGGGAAACCCTGGAGGGGGCGCCCCCCTTGACTTGGGGGGCAAGCCACCCTCCCTGGCCGCCGCCCCTCCCACCAGATGGGATCTAAGGGGCCGGCCCCCTCTCCCTTTCCCCTATATATAGTGGAGGGGTGGGAGGGCAGCCGCACCCCTGGCCTGGCGCAACCCTCTCCTCCTCCAACTCCTCCTCCTCCGTAGTGCTTAGCGAAGCTCTGCCGGAGAACCACGAGCTCCATTGCCACCACGCCGTCGTGCTGCTGGAGTTCTCCCTCAACTTCTCCTCTCCCCTTGCTGGATCAAGAAGGAGGAGACGTCCCTGGTCTGTACGTGTGCTGAACGCGGAGGCGCCGTCCGTTCGGCGCTAGATCGGATCTTCCGCGATTTGAATCGCTGCGAGTACGACTCCATCAACCGCGTTCTTGTAACGCTTCCGCTTAGCGATCTTCAAGGGTATGAAGATGCACTCCCTCTCTCTCGTTGCTAGCATCTCCTAGATTGATCTTGGTGACATGTAGGAAAATTTTGATTTATTGCTACGTTCCCCAACAGTGGCATCATGAGCTAGGTCTATGCGTAGATTCTATGCACGAGTAGAACACAAAGTAGTTGTGGGCGATGATTTGTTCAATTTGCTTGCCGTTACTAGTCTTATCTTGATTTGGCGGCATTGTGGGATGAAGCGGCCCGGACCGACCTTACACGTACTCTTACGTGAGACAGGTTCCACCGACTGACATGCACTTGATGCATAAGGTGGCTAGCGGGTGTCTGTCTCTCCCACTTTAGTCGGATCGGATTCGATGAAGAGGGTCCTTATGAAGGGTAAATAGCAATTGACATATCACCATTGTGGCTTTTGCGTAGGTAAGAAACGTTCTTGCTAGAAACCCATAGCAGCCACGTAAAACATGCAACAACAATTAGAGGACGTCTAACTTGTTTTTGCAGGGTATGCTATGTGATGTGATATGGCCAAAAGGATGTGATGAATTATATATGTGATGTATGAGATTGATCATGTTCTTGTAATAGGAATAACGACTTGCATGTCGATGAGTATGACAACCGGCAGGAGCCATAGGAGTTATCTTAATTTATTGTATGACCTGCGTGTCAATGAAAACGCCATGTAATTACTTTACTTTATTGCTAACCGTTAGCCATAGTAGTAGAAGTAATAGTTGGCGAGACAACTTCATGAAGACACGATGATGGAGATCATGGTGTCATGCCGGTGACGAAGGTGATCATGCCGCGCCACGAAGATGGAGATCAAAGGCGCAAGATGATATTGGCCATATCATGTCACTTTATGATTTGCATGTGATGTTTGTCATGTTTACATCTTATTTGCTTAGAACGACGGTAGCATAAATAAGATGATCCCTCACTAAAATTTCAAGAGACGTGTTCCCCCTAACTGTGCACCGTTGCGAAGGTTCGTTGTTTCGAAGCACCACGTGATGATCGGGTGTGATAGATTCTAACGTTCGCATACAACGGGTGTAAGCCAGATTTACACATGCGAAACACTTAGGTTGACTTGACGAGCCTAGCATGTATAGACATGGCCTCGGAACACAAGAGACCGAAAGGTCGAACATGAGTCGTATAGTAGATACGATCAACATGGAGATGTTCACCGTTGATGACTAGTCCGTCTCACGTGATGATCGGACACGGTCTAGTCGATTCGGATCATGTATCACTTAGATGACTAGAGGGATGTCTATCTAAGTGGGAGTTCATTAAATAATCAGATGAACTTAATTGTCATGAACATAGTCAAAAGGTCTTTGCAAATTATGTCATAGCTTACGCTTTAGTTCTACTGTTTAAGATATGTTCCTAGAGAAAATTTAGTTGAAAGTTGACAGTAGCAATTATGCGGACTGGGTCCGTATACTGGGGATTGTCCTCATTGCTGCACAGAAGGCTTATGTCCTTAATGCACCGCTCGGTGTGCAGAACCTCGAGTGTCGTCTGTGGATGTTGCGAACATCTGACATACACGTTTTGATGACTACGTGAAAGTTCAGTGCGTAATGCTAACGGTTTAGAATTGAGGCGCCAAAGACGTTTTTGAAACGTCGCAGAACATATGAGATGTTCCAAAGGCTGAAATTGGGATTTCAGACTAGTGCCCACGTCAAGAGGTATGAGACCTTTGACAAGTTTCTTAAGCCTGCAAACTAAGGGAGAAAAGCTCAATCGTTGAGCATGTGCTCAGGTTGTCTGAGTACTACAATCACTTGAATCGAGTGGGAGTTAATCTTCCAGATGAGATAGTGATGGTTCTCCATAGTCACTGCCACAAAGCTATTAGAGCTTCGTGATGAACTATAACATATCAGGGATATACATGATGATCCTTGAGCAACTCGCGATGTTTGACACCGCGAAAGTAGAAATCAAGTATGAGCATCAATTGTTGATGGTTAGTAAAACCACTAGTTTCAAGAAGGGCAAGGGAAAGAAGGGATACTTCATGAAACGGCAAATCAGTTGCTGCTCTAGTGAAGAAACCCAAGGTTGAACCCAAACCCGAGACTAAGTGCTTCTGTAATGAGGGGAACGGTCACTGAAGCAGAACTACCCTACATACTTGGTAGATGAGAAGGCAGGCAAGGTCGACAGAAGTATATTGGATATACATGTGTACTTTACTAGTACCCCTAGTAGCACCAGGGTATTAGATACCGGTTCGGTTGCTAAGTGTTGGTAACTCGAAATAAAAGGCTACGGAATAAACGGAGACTAGCTAAAGGTGAGATGACGATATGTGTTGGGAGTGTTTCCAAGGTTGATGTGATCAAACATCGCACGCTCCCTCTACCATCGAGATTGGTGTTGAACCTAAATAATTGTTATTTGGTGTTTGCGTTGAGCATAGACATGATTGGATTATGTTTATCGCAATACGGTAATTCATTTAAGGAGAATAATGGTTACTCTGTTTATTTGAGTAATACCTTCAATGGTCTTGCACCTAAAATGAATGGTTTATTGAATCTCGATCGTAGTGATACACATGTTCATGCCAAAAGATTTGAGATAGTAATGATAGTACCACATACTTGTGGCACTGCCATTTAAGTCATATTGGTATAAAACACATGAAGAAGCTCCATGTTGATGGATCTTTGGACACACTCATTTTTGAAAAGATTCAGACATGCGAACCATGTCATTGGTAGATATGTGTCGGGTGGTTGGTGCGACATATGCCAAGGGATGGCTTATCATTGTGGGAGCCAATAGAACGTCGCCGGTGCCTGGAAACGGGATGAGGCGGAGACATGCACGCCGGCGGATCTTACCCAGGTTCGGGGCTCTCCGAGGAGATAACACCCCTAGTCCTGCTCTGCAGGGTCTCCGCATGATCACTAGATCGAGAATGAGTAGCTACAATCGCTCCTGGAGCTGTTGGGATCAAGGGAGAAGAAGAACAAGGCTAGCTCTTGCTTCCCTCTATCTATGGTGTGTGTGTGTGCTATGCTTAGGAGGCAACTCTATGCTCAGAGGCCAACCCTTTGCATGGGTGCTCCAGGGGGTTTATATAGGCCTACCCCCCGGGGGTACAATGGTAATCCGACTGGGCTCTGGTCCCAGCCGTCAGTGTCTACGCTCGCCGGCTTCTCCACCGGCTGCTGGGTCCCGCCGGCTGGTGGGTCCCGCCGGCTGCCGGCTACTTGGTCGACAGGCCGGTCCCACCGCCTAGGGTCTTGTCGGCGGCTGCTTACTGTAGCCGCGCCTCTGATGACGAGGGCATTGTCGAGGTAAGCGTGGCTACAGTGGGCCGCCTCGGGGGCTCTCACTGTAGCCTTACCTCGTCTTATCTCCTTAATGGGGCTCCTGCTTCGAGGAAGGGAGTAGCCGGCTTCTGGAGGCCGGTTACGCTCTTGGCCGACTGGGAAAGGCCGGGCCGCCTTCACGCCCTTCTCTGGCTGAAGGGGCCCGCCGCCCGCGGGCCGTACGGGAGCCGGTCGTGGATGACATCGAGGCTAGCATGGCTACAGTGCCGAGCCGCACGGGGGACAGCCGTCCCGTACGACTTCCTGTAGCCATGCCCGCCTCGGGCTTCAGGGGTAGTGGGCCGCACTGTGGCCACTCCCCATCTCGTCGCCGTTATGTGGGAACAGCTTTGGTGGTTGCGGTCTCGGCCGGCTCCTAGGAGTCGGCGTCCTTCTCGGCCGGCTTCTTGGAGTCGGCCACCCCGTAGTCGTCGTGGGGAAGGGTTGCTTGAGGTTGGGTCGCCTTCCAGGAGTCGGCTTTAGAGGTAGCAGGCCAGGGAAGGCGGCCCAATGCTCGGAGTGCTTGGAGGCCCGAAGGCCTCATAATTTTTTTAGAAGAACCAGGGGCAGTCAGTTAGGCTACCCGTGGCCATTTACTCCGACAGTAGTCCCCGAAGCTGATTGGGCTTCGAGGTGGAGTGGGGGTTGAGAAGCTCGATCAGCTTCCTATCGTGACAAGCCGGCAGCTGGGAGCCGGCCTTGGTCAGGCACGCCGCCGGAGTCGAAATCTTCTGGAGTCGGAGGGCAGGGCTCGCTGGCACGTGCACCGGGCCGCGGGCCGGCCACGGGCCGTCGGCGAACCACGTGGCCGGAAAGCCTGCCAGCCCACGCGCGTGACGGGACGTCGCCGCAGGGAGGGGGCCCGCCACGTCCGCGCCCCGGCCCAGGCGCGGATCCTTTGTATCCCGAAACCGCCCGCACGTTCCGTGCGGCAGTTTCGGCTCGCATTTATGCGCAATAATCGCGAGTCGTGTGGGGAGTGGGCGTAGTTAATCCCACGTCCCCCCCCATGTCCGGCCTCTTCGGCCTCGTGAGGCTATAAGTAGGGGGAGGTGGAGGGCGGCAGGCCCTCGCACGCTCCTCCTACTTCCACCGTCTTCTTCCTCCCGCTAGTTCTTGCGACAGCGCCTCGCCGCCGCGCTCTTCCACCGCACGCTCCTCCGCCGCCATGCTAGCTTTCACCATGCCTCCCACCATAGAGCAGCTTGGCGGGGATTGGGACGGCTCCAACGTCCATGACGACCACGTCGACTTCCTCCGCGACACGCGGCGGCTGCCCGGCGCGGACAAAGTGGAGGTCCGCCTCGCACCGGCGAAGGAAATCTCGCCGAGGCCGCAGGAGGGCGAGCGGGTGGTCTTCCGCTCGCACTTCTTGCGCGGCTTCGGCCTGCCAGTGAGCGCCTTCTTCCGCTCCTGGCTCGAATTCTATCAGCTCCAGCCGCACCATCTCACCCCCAACGCGGTGGTGCTGCTGTCCGCCTTCGTCACCCTGTGCGAGGGCTATCTCGGCGTCCTCCCCACCCTTGAGCTCTGGGGGGAGTGCTTCCAGTCGAAGCTGGGCACGCGCAGCAAGGGCGTGCCGGCTCATACTGGCGCCTTCATCGCGTCGCGGAGATCTGGCGCCGACAACCCCTTCCCCGTCATCACGCTGGTCCAATCGGTGAAGAAGTGGCAGAAGTCGTACTTCTACGTGCGGAACATCGCTCCACGGGGCGACTACATCAATCTGCCGGCTTACGTAGCCGGCCCACCGGCGGGCAGGCTGCCCCAGTGGTCCTTCCGGGCGGTGACGCTGTCGCTGGCTGGAAACGCCGCCATCGCCCGACTGCGGGTGATGGTCCAGTCGGAGGGCCTAACGGGGCCCGATCTTCTGGCTGCGTTCGTCACGCGCCGGGTCCTTCCGCTCCAGAGCCGGCCTCATCTGGTCTGTCAGATGAGCGGCCAGCTCGATCTGAGCCGACTGTGCACCAAGGAGATGCCGCGCCATGAGGTCGCCTACATGGTGAACTATCTTGCAAACTGCAAACTCACTGAAGAGTGGCAGTTCGGCAAGGAGCCATATAGCCGAGCCAATCCGCCGCCTATGGTATGCTCTCCCTATGTCTTTTTCTTTCTCTCTCAGCCTTGTTGCCAAGCATCTCTTGGCCGACTCTGACTTAGTCGGCTTGTTCTTCGACAGAGCCCTCTGCTTCGGCCGGCCGGCGGGTCAGACACGGAGCGCCGCTTCGTCCCCGACCGGAGCGAACATGACCTGGAGGACCCCGACCTGGGGGCGGTCCATATGGACGACGACGTCGAGCCGGGTGGTGGCCAAGCCGGCGGCGAAACAGGCGGCTCCGGGTTCACTGCTACCTTCGACGACTGGCCGGACGATGATGAAGCCGAAGCCGTCCCGCGCCGCCAGCCGGCATCTGGACGCGGCGCGGGCTCCTCCGCCGCGCAGCCTGCTCGGGGTGGAGGTCAGAAGCGCCGCGCCGCCCAGGGCTTGTTCGGCAGCCGAACGAAGAAACCCAGAGGCGGGGCGGCAGCCACCAGGCGGGAGGAAGCGGCCGCGAAGGCGGCTCGCTTCTGCAAGGTGGTGAAGCAGCCGCAGACCGTGTCGGCGTAAGTTCGCTTTCTTTGTGTACTCTCTTTCTTTCTTTTCTTTTCTTTTCTTTGGTGGTTCTTGAACTCTCGTCTTTTTCTTCAACGATCAGAGCTCCGTTGTCACTTGAGCGGGCGGCTGCCGGCTCCGTCGTCGAGTCGCCATGGAGCTCTGGGAGCACCACCTGCCGCGTGGACCCCCGCGCCGACCTCCAGGAGGCGACGGAAAGGAACGCGCGGGAGGCGCGGGAGGAGCAGGAGGCACGAGAGGCGGAGGCACGGAAGGCAGCCGCCGCCCAGGCGGCACGGGAGGAGGAGGCGGCGAAGGCACTCGCCGAGGACGCAGCCAAGGCCCAGGCAGAGGCTGAGGCCGCGGCGGCGGCAGGGGAGGCTTTGATGGTCACCCCCCTGCGCGTCATGGCGCCTGGGGACGTGGAACCCTCGCCAGGGGGAGCCAGCGGCTCCCAGCCGGGGCTGGGAGGAAGCGGCGACGACGTCATCATTTTGGAGAAGGGGCCGGAGCCGACCCCGCCAACTGCGGCGGCCCAAGGCGGTTGGCCTGATTCACCGCCTGCACAGTCGGCGAAGGGCGAGCCGGCCGCGAGGGCTGAGGTGGCGGTCCGGATCCGCCAAGCCGGCGTGCGGGGAAGGCCGCGTCGGAGCCGCAGAAGGCCGCGCCGGAGCCACAGCCGGCCGTGGGCTCCAGCTCGTCGGCCCGAGACGCGGAGGCGGCCAGCGCTACCTCGGGGTGGACACCAGGCGGAGGGACGGCCGTGGTGAACGTGGCTGCACAAGACGTCCGGACCCGGCTCCAAAGCCAGGCCGCGGCGCTGAGGCAGTTCACCGACGAGTTCCTCGCAACGCGGGCGGCCATCCGGTTAGTATTCCCCATCTTGCTTCTTCTTGACTTGATTTCTTCTTCTTGATCTTGATTTCTTCCGTGGGGGCGCGTCAGCGCACCCACTGGGTGTAGCCCCCGAGTTCCGAGTCGGCTGCTGAGCAGGCGGCTTGGAACTTCTTGGAGGTTTTGCCTTTGCTGTTTTTGTTCTCACTTCGGTCTTCTGTCCATTTTGCAGGACTACCACAACCTTCGTGCGGCCGCCTTCAACTCCCAGGCTCGGGAGCTGACTCAGAAGACCGCCGACCTTACTGAGAGTCAAGGTACGTGACTTGATCTTTATCTCATGTGGGGGCGCGTCAGCGCACCCACTGGGTGTAGTCCCCGAGATTCGGGCCGACTGCTGAGCAGTCGGGTCGGATCTTCCTTGACGATTTCTTACTGTTCTTCTTCTTCTTCTTCTTCCGATTTTGCAGGGGCCAACGCCAGTCTGAGGGCACAGCTGGGGGAGTCCCAGACTGCTCTTCGTGCCAAGGATGCCGAGCTCGCCGCCTTGGTGCAGGAGCGCGACCGCCTGGTCAAGAAGCTGGCCGACCAGGAGGAAAGCCACAAGGCGGCACTGAAGGCGGTGCAGGACCGCGAAGCCACTCTCTAGGCCGAGTTCGAGACGGAGGCGGCCGGCTGGGCGGAGGCCAGGCAGACTCTGGTCTCCGGCTATGGCCAGATCGAAGATCTGGTTGACGGTAAGCCGTCTACCTCTTCGTCCTTTCTTGCCATCTGCCACTTTGGCTTGTTTTCTGATTTGGGTGTTCCTTTCTTCTTTTCTTCTTCTTCGCGCAGAGTATTTCCCTGGCTATTCAACTGCCGCCAACCAGGCCATCGAGGCCCGTCGCCAAGCGCGAAGGCAGGCTGGCTTTGAGATCTCGCCAACCGCTGGCCGCTCGCTGGAGGAACAGCTCCTGGCGATCCAGGCTCGCATCCAGCCGGCTCACCGGCTGCTCCGTCGGCTTCAGCGTGCCGGGGCGCAGGTCTTGGCTGCCCTCTGGCCCGGCCAAGTGGTCCCTCGCACCCCCAGTCGGACTGCCGACTGGCTGGAGGTGGCAGTCGGCCGCTTCGAGGCTTGGAAGGCCTCGGCGGCTCGCTCCGGCGCCAGGCGGGCGCTGGAGTTCGTCAAGGCCTGGTATCCCGGCCTGAGCCTGGACCAGCTGGCTACCTGGCGGCAGCAAGCCGACACGGAGCTGGAGCCGGAGCGGCCGGCCATCATTCGGCGGGCTTCGGCGATCGCCGACTACACCGACACCAGCGTCTTCGCCCCCGAGGTGGACGACAATGGAGTCGCCCAGCCGGAAGAGTGGTTCGGGCTGGACCCGGCGTACGGTGAGGACTCGGCGGAGGAGATCGACTCCAGCGACGAGGGCGAAGAGGAGGAGGAGGAGGGTGAAGACGCCGAGCCGGCTGGTGGAGTAGCCGGCCAGCCTCCAGCACTACGTCGCGCGCCTCCACGCCTCCTGCCGCAAGTGGTGCTCAAGCCGGGGCCCGCTAGTCGGCCACTCCTTCAGCCGGCGAAGCCACCTTCACCGACCAGCTCGGCCTCCATGTCGCGCCCTAGTCTGCCGTCTTTTTGTTTTTCCTGTCTTGTTACTCTTTAGAACAATGTTTGGTTAAATTCGCACAATTCCACCCACTGGGTGTATTCGAACTTATGTCTGTTGCCGACCTGTTGGCGGCTTAATGTATATATAACTTATGCATTTGGTCTTTCCTTGTACTTTTGCTTTTTGTCCTTCTGCTTTTTCCTTTGCCGCCCTCCCTTGGTTGCCGCCTCCCCAGTCAAACAGTTGCTCTGCAATCTGTAGCCGGGGGAGTGCCTGGCCGATTGGGGAGGGGGAAGTACTTTAGCTCTGCTGGACTAAAGCTTAGTTTTTTAGGAAGCCGGCCAGCCGGCTGCTCTAGTAGCCGGCAGGCATGTTTGGAGGCCGTCTCTTTGCTATATAGGTTCGCTGTTCCTTAGCCATTTTTCGTGTGGGCGTCCTTTCTGTCTTGCCTCTTGTTAGTCGGACAGTCAGTTCTTTGAGCTGCGAATTTCAACAAGAGAGGACTCGGCAGCCGGCGCACTACTTTCCTGACTTTAGGGAAAACTTTCAATATAGCTCAAGGCGGCCAGTCCCCGGGCCGACTAGTCGAACCCGGTGCCGGGCAAGAATTCAAAATTTAATAATACATTCATGGATATGACACTTGCCATTCATAGATAATAAAAAGGCAGTCCCCGAGTACTGTTCGGGGGGCCTGTTGGTTTGTACTTAATACAAAAGGGTAGCGTGATACATACTGCTTTTCAGCTGTAAAATCGTCTTAGGAGGTTTGCGTTCCATGGTCGTTCCGACTCCTTGCCGGAGTCGTCTCTCTTGCGTGCTCTTGGTTTTTGCGCGTCGATCAAGTAGTAGGAGTCGTTGCCGAGTGCCTTGCTGATGACGAAGGGGCCTTCCCAAGGGGCCGAGAGCTTGTGCTGGCCGGCTGTTCGCTGGATCAGCCGGAGCACATGGTCGCCCTCTTGGAAGGATCTTGGCTTGACCTTGCGGTTGTAGTAGCGGCGCAGCCCTTGCTGGTAGATGGCGGACCGGCTGAGTGCCAACAGCCGGCCTTCTTCCAGTAGGTCCACGCCGTCTTCTCTTGCTTCTTTGGCCTCCTCCTCTGTGTACATGGTGATCCGAGGCGAGTCGAACTCGATGTCTGTTGGAATGACAGCCTCGGCACCGTACACGAGGAAAAATGGAGTGAAGCCGGTTGACTTGTTGGGTGTAGTGCGCAGGCTCCAGAGGACAGCCGGCAGCTCTTCGAGCCAGCAGCCGGCCGATCGCTCCAGTGGTACAACCAGTCGGGGCTTGGTGCCGGAGAGGATGAGTCCATTTGCTCGCTCGACCTGGCCTTTTGACTGCGGGTGGGCAACGGACTCTAAGTCCAGTCGGATGCCCTGCGTCGCGCAGAAACATGCCAGTGCTCCTTTGGCGAAGTTCGTGCCGTTGTCGGTGATGATGCTGTGCGGCACGCCGTACCGAGTAGTGATGTCGATGATGAATGTCACGGCAGTCGGCCCATTGAGCTTCTTAATCGGCTTGGCTTCGATCCATTTTGTGAACTTGTCCACAGCGACCAGTAGATGTGTCAGGCCGCCGAGGGCTGTCTTGAAGGGGCCCACCATGTCTAGTCCCCAGACGGCAAAAGGCCAGGTGAGGGGAATGGTCTTGAGTGCAGAAGCCGGCAGGTGTTGCTTGGAACTAAAAACTTGGCATCCTCTGCAGCTCTTGACTATATCTTTAGCATCCTCCAAGGCAGTCGGCTAGAAGAAACCATGGCGAAAGGCCTTGGCCACAAGGGATCTTGAGGCTGCGTGGTGGCCGCATTCGCCTTGGTGGATGTCTTTTAGGATTGCCACTCCTTTTTCTGGCTCGACACAATGCTGGAAGACTCCAGTGACGCTGCGCTTCACAAGCTCTCTGTTGATTATTGTATATGTTGCGGCTCGTCGTTGCACTAGTCTTGCTGAGATCTCGTCAGCCGGCAGCTCTCTGCTGACTAGGAACTTGAGGATGGGCTGGGCCCATGAGGGAGCTGTGACTTCTTCTTCTGTTAATGTGGCCACCATGACTCGGGTGGGTGGGTTGGGTATTGAATTGGCGTCGACCACCTCTTCTTGTGTCGTTGGTCCCCGGGCCGACTGCTGCAGTCCCCGGGCCGGGTTCTGAAGTCCCCTGGCCGGGTGCCACTACGGCAGTTCCCGGGCCACCTGTCGAAGTCCCCGTGCCGCCTGCGGGATTTCTCCAGTCGGATCCGGCTGTATCTGGCGCAGGTGGTATGAAGATGGAATCCGACTCTAGAGACAGCTTGATGGACGGCTTGAGGAGGCGCTGGAGGGAGACGCCAGTCGGTATGGCTTGTCGGGTGGAGCCGATCCGTGCCAGGGCATCTGCTTGGTCGTTGTCGGCCCTTGGCACGTGAAGGAACTCGCACCCTTCGAAGTATCCGCTTATCTGCTGCACGAGGAAACGATAGCTCGCCATGTTCGCGTCCTTGGCGTCCCAGTCGCCAGATGATTGCTGGACCACCAAGTCTGAGTCGCCGTAGCACAGGATCTGGCGTATGCCGAGTTCTTTGGCTAGCCGGAGCCCGTGTACGAGCGTCTCGTACTCGGCGACGTTGTTGGAGGCGGCGAAGTGGATCTGCAGCATGTACTTGAGCTTGTCGCCTTTGGGAGAGGTGAGGACGATGCCGGCTCCCAAGCCGGTGCGCATCTTGGACCCGTCAAAGTTTATCCGCCAATGGGTAGAGTCGGGAGCCGGCGGTAAGTACTGGGTCTCGGCCCAGTCGACGAGGAAGTCGGCCAATGCTTGCGACTTGATGGCGGTGCGGGGTTGATAGAAAATCGTGTAGGGTGCCAAGGAAATGGCCCATTTGGCCACCCGGCCGGATGCATCCCGGCTGCCTATGATCTCGGCGAGCGGGGCAGTGCATACGACCGTGATGGGGTGCTCTTGGAAGTAGGGCTTCAGTTTCTTGGCGGCGAAGTATACCCCATAGCACATCTTCTGGTAGTGCGGGTAGTTTTGCTTTGAGCTGGACAGTACTTCGCTGAGATAGTAGACCGGCCTCTGGACTAGCTGGGCTCGGCCTTCCTCCGGGCGCTGGACCACAACAACAGCTGACGACTCGGCTAGTCGCGGCGATGTAGAGGAGCATGGGCTCCTTCTCAGTCGGCGCAGCCAGGACAGGCGGAGTGGTCAACATTTTCTTCAACTCATGGAAGGCTTGGTCGGCTTGATCATTCCACTCGAAGTGAGTGGACTTCTTCATGAGTCGGTACAGGGGGAGAGCCTTCTCTCCTAGTTGGCTGATAAAACGATTCAGGGAGGCTAAGCAGCCAGTGAACTTCTGCACATCTCGCAGCTTGGTGGGAATCTCCATCCTCTCGATGGCCTTGATCTTGACGGGGTTGCACTCAATGCCGCGTTCGGAGACCAGGAAGCCTAGCAGCTGGCCAGCTGGTACTCCGAACACGCACTTCTCGGGGTTGAGCTTGATCTGGAATCGGCGCAAGTTGGCGAATGTTTCTTTCAGGTCTTCCAGCAAGGTACCGCGCTTCTCTGTCGTCACCACAATGTCGTCTACGTAGACGTGGGCATTTCTGCCGAGTTGTTTCAAGAGGCATTTCTGCATGCAACGCTGAAAAGTGGCACCGACATTTCTCAAGCCGAATGTCATTGTCAGGTAGCAGAAAGCTCCAAAGGGTGTGATGAAGGCAGTCTTCAGGCGGTCAGCCGGGTCCAACTTGATTTGATGATACCCTGAGTATGCATCCAAAAAACTTAACAGCTCACATCCGGCTGTGGAGTCTATCACTTGGTCAATCCGCGGCAGAGCAAACGGATCCTTTGGGCAGGCCTTGTTCAAACTTGTGTAGTCTATACACATACGCCACTTGTTATTCTTCTTCAGAACCAGAACTGGGTTGGCAAGCCACTCTGGAAAGAACACTTCCATGATAAAGCCGGCGGCAAGGAGCCGGGCTATCTCTTCTCCCACAATTCTTCGCTTCTCTTCAGACAGTCGGCGGAGGGGTTGCTTGACCGGCTTCGCATCAGCTCGGACATGTAATTTGTGCTCGGCGAAATCCTTCGGGACGCCCGGCATGTCCTTTGGGGACCATGCAAAGATGTCTCGATTCTCACAGAGGAAGTCGACGAGCTCGCCTTCCTATTTACTGTCCAAATTCACCCCAATCACAGCGAACCTCTCCGGGTTCTCCGGGTCCAGAGGTATCTTCTTCGTCCCTTTGGCAGGCTGGAAGGAACCCTGCGCATCACAATCCTTAGGGTTGGGGGACAAGGTCGGCTGCTTGCCGGCCATGGCCACAACCCGTTCCAACATCTTCTTCTCTTCTACCACCACGAGGGACTCGGCCAGCCGGCTACTGGCCATGGCACACTCGATGGACTTCTTGTAGTCGCCGGCTACCGTGATGATCCCCTTCGAGCTTGGCATCTTCATCTTCAGGTAGGCGTAGTGGGGCACAGCCATGAACTTAGCCAAAGCAGGTCGGCCAAGCAGTGCATGATAGGGGCTCTCCAAATCCACTACCTCGAACCATATTGCTTCCCGACGAAAATGATATTTTTCTCCGAAGAGAACATCCATTTTGATCTTGCCGATTGGAGAGCAAGATAGGCCGGGTACGATACCATGGAAGACGGTGCGGCTCGGCATGAGCTGCTTCGCTTTGATGTTCAGCTTCTCCATGGTATCGCGGTATAGTATGTTGATACTGCTTCCGCCGTCTATCAGGATGCGGGAAAATCTGGCAGCTCGCCTCTCCGTCGCGAGGGTGACGTCCAAGACCATTGCGTAGGAGCCAGGCGAAGGCATCACCTCTGGGTGGTCGGCCTGGCTCCAGCTGATTGGCTTTTCTGACCAGTGCATGAACTCGGCGGTGCTAGAGGCAACTGCGTTCACTTCTTGGTGCTGCCGGCGCCGACTGCGCTTGTCGTCGGCTTGACTGGTGAAGAGACGTAGGCGGCGTGCTCTTCGGGAAATTCGTATTGGATGGCGCCAACTGCCGGCCGAGCCGCCGGCTGCTGGGGGGCTGGAGGCGGCGGCCGGGAGGCGGAGGCGGTAACATTCCCTCACCCTTGGTGATGCGGGTGAGCCAGTGGCATTTCCGGGTTGTGTGGTTGGACGGCTTCGCGCCGCTGTGGAACTTGCAAGGGGCGTCGAGTGCTTGCTCGTAGGAGAAAGACGGCTGCCAGGGCGGCCGACCACCCTTCTTCTTGGGAGCGGGCCGCTCTTCGGGCTGCTCGTCTTCAACTGTGGCCACCTGCCGACTGGAGGAAATCGGCATGGGGCCCTTGCGCTTGTGGTTGTTCTGGTAGGGGCGCCGATTAGGGTCGCCAGCCGGCGTCTGGGGAGCCGGAGCAATTACTTTCCCCGAGGCGTCTACTCGCAGCTCGGTCTTCATTGAGGAGTCGGCAGTGGCGTACTTGTCGGCGGTGACCAGTAAGTCATCGAGGGTAGCCGGCTCGTAGCAGAGGAGTCGGTGCTTGAGGAGGGTGCCCTCTCGGCACCCGGCGGTGAAGTATTCGATGGCCTGGACCTCGTGCACTCCCTCGCACGAGTTGCGGAGCTCGGCCCATCGCGTGAGGTAGTCGCGGGTCGACTCGTTGGGCCCTTGGACGCAGAGGGAGAGCTGGCGAGGCTTGGGAGGCCGCTTGTAGGTGCTGGTGAAGTTGGGGACGAAGACTTCGGTGAAGTCCAGCCAACTGTTGATGCTGTAGGGCTTGAGGCTATTGAGCCATGTGCGCGCCGTGCCTTGCAGCATGAGGGGGACGTACTTCATGGCGACGCGCCGATTGCCGTTGGCTATGCTGACGGCCGTGGAGTAGTCGATGAGCCAATCTTCCGGCTTTACCGAGCCGTTGTACTTGGGCGTGTCTCTGGGGAGCGAGAACCCTTTGGGGAAGGGCTCGTCGCGGATGCGGGGGCCAAAGCATGGTGGGCCGACATCGTCTTCTTCTTCTAACGCCAAGGATCGAGCAAGGCGGTCGATCCTGTGGCGGGCGTCACTCTCGCCGACTCCTTCTCGGCGGCCGAGTCGGTCGCCAAGAGTCGGATTTGTGATGGGCGGCGGAGTGAGGCGTCTTTCTCTTCGAGGCGGGGGAGGAGGCAGGTTTCCTTGGTGCTCTACTGATCGAGGGCGGCCCTCGGCGTCGCGCTCGATAGTGATGCGAGTCCGGCTGCGGCTGGCAGCCGGCTCCTTGTCTTTCTTCTGGCGCGCGCCGCTTGCAGTCGGCGAGCGGGACGTCGCGGCGTGCTCCCGGCGCGGGGGATGACTATCAGCATGGGCGCCGGCTTCGTGCCATTCGGCAGCCGCGTCGATCAGCTGCTGGATCCGTCTTGTCATGTAGGGGAGCTCGTCGGCTCCCAGCCCATTGAGCTCCTCTGCAGCCGCCTGAGCGGCTCGCAGATTCTCGAGCGGGGTGGCTTAGACGGGGCGATCTGCGCCCAGCATGCTGGCAACGGCCGCGCCGCGCTTCTGGACGAAGCCGACTCGGCTCGGGCCGCTAGGCGGTGGCGTACCGAAGGCGGCGCGGTCGACTTCGCGCTGGTGGGCCTCGGTGAGGCGTCTCATCGAGGCTATCTTCTGGCCCTCCGTGATGAGGGCAAGGCGGCGTGCCTCTAGGGTCTCAGCGTCGGCGTCGGCCGGGATGGGGACGGAGAGGTCGTGCATCGCCGCTTGCTGAGCGTCGCGGGCATTCTCGCCCGAGTTGGAGACGTGGCTGATGACCAGCACTTCGGTGACAGCGCTGCTGCCGCTGTCAGCTCGAGGGAGGGGGTCATCGAAGACCACCACGTCAGAGGGGTAGGCGTCAAGCGACGCGGTGTCGGAGTCGATGAGCATCGGGTCGGTGGAGCCGACCGACTCCATGTCTGCAGCGGGCTCGCTGGAGACGTGAAGCTGGTCGAGGAGGCTGACGAGGCGGCTCTCGGGGTAGTCGGTGCCTGCGTCGGACGCAGGCTCGTCGAAGATGCGAGTCTCACCGAGCAGATCGGCGAGGCAGCTCGCAGCGCAGGCGTCATCGACGCCTTGCAGCGCGTCGAGGCAAACGCCATTGGGCGCAGCAGGCTGGCTGCGCTCGCGGGGGAGGAAGAGGGTTCCCGTCCAGAACAGGTCTCCGGACGACGGTGCACCTGGCCCCATGGTGGGCGCCAAATGTCGGGTGGTTGGTGCGACATATGCCAAGGGATGGCTTATCATTGTGGGAGCCAATAGAACGTCGCCGGTGCCTGGAAACGGGATGAGGCGGAGACATGCACGCCGGCGGATCTTACCCAGGTTCGGGTCTCTCCGAGGAGATAACACCCCTAGTCCTGCTCTGCGGGGTCTCCGCATGATCACTAGATCGAGAATGAGTAGCTACAATCGCTCCTGGAGCTGTTGGGATCAAGGGAGAAGAAGAACAAGGCTAGCTCTTGCTTCCCTCTATCTATGGTGTGTGTGTGTGCTATGCTTAGGAGGCAACTCTATGCTCAGAGGCCAACCCTTTGCATGGGTGCTCCGGGGGGTTTATATAGGCCTACCCCCGGGGGTACAATGGTAATCCGACTGGGCTCTGGTCCCAGCCGTCAGTGTCTACGCTCGCCGGCTTCTCCGCCGGCTGCTGGGTCCCGCCGGCTGCCGGCTACTTGGTCGACAGGCCGGTCCCACCGCCTAGGGTCTTGTCGGCGGCTGCTTACTGTAGCCGCGCCTCTGATGACGAGGGCTTTTGTCGAGGTAAGCGTGGCTACAGTGGGCCGCCTCGGGGGCTCTCACTGTAGCCTTACCTCGTCTTGTCTCCTTAATGGGGCTCCTGCTTCGAGGAAGGGAGTAGCCGGCTTCTGGAGGTCGGTTACGCTCTTGGCCGACTGGGAAAGGCCGGGCCGCCTTCACGCCCTTCTCTGGCTGAAGGGGCCCGCCGCCCGCGGGCCATACGGGAGCCGGTCGTGGATGACATCGAGGCTAGCATGGCTACAGTGCCGAGCCGCACGGGGGACAGCCGTCCTGTATGGCTTCCTGTAGCCATGCCCGCCTCGGGCTTCGGGGGTAGTGGGCCGCACTGTGGCCACTCCCCATCTCGTCGCCATTATGTGGGAACAGCTTTGGTGGTTGCGGTCTCGGCCGGCTCCTAGGAGTCGGCGTCCTTCTCGGCCGGCTTCTTGGAGTTGGCCACCCCGTAGTCGTCCTGGGGAAGGGTTTCTTGAGGTTGGGTCGCCTTCCGGGAGTCGGCTTCAAAGGTAGCTGGCCAGGGAAGGCGGCCCAATGCTCGGAGTGCTTGGAGGCCCGAAGGCCTGATAATTTTTTTAGAAGAACCAGGGGCAGTCGGTTAGGCTACCCGTGGCCATTTACTCCGACAATATGCATGAAGAAACTCCATACAGATGGATCGTTTGGACTCGCTTGATTTTGAATCACTTGAGACATGCAAATCATACCACATGGGCAAGATGAATTAAAGGCCTCGTTTTCAGTAAGATGAATCAAGAGAGCAACTTGTTGGAAGTAATAAATTTGATGTGTGCAGTCCAATGAGTGCTGAGGCACGCAGTGGATATCATTATGTTCTTACTTCACAGATGATTTGAGTAGATGCTAAGAATATTTACTTGATGAAACACAAGTCTGAATTATTGAAAGGTTCAAGTAATTTCAGAGTGAAGTTGAAGATCACCGTGACAAGAGGATGAAATGTCTATGCTATGATCATAGAGATATCCGAGTTATGAGTTTGGCACACAATTAAGACATTGTGGAAATTGTTTCACGACTAATACCGCCTGGAACACCATAGTGTGATGGTGTGTCCGAACATCATAACTGCACCCTATTGGATATGGTGCATACCATGATGTCTCTTATCGAATTACACTATCGTTTATGGGTTAGGCATTAGAGAAAACCGCATTCACTTTAAATAGGGCACCACACAATTCCGTTGAGACGACACCATATGAACTATGGTTTAGAGAAACCTATGGTGTCGTTTCTTAAAAGTTTGGGGCTGCGACGCTTATGTGAAAAAGTTTCAGGCTGATAAGCTCGAACCCAAAGCGGATAAATGCATTTTCATAGGACACTCAAAAACAGTTGGGTATACCTCCTATTTCAGATCCGGAAGCAAAGTGATTGTTTCTAGAAACAGGTCCTTTCTCGAGGAAAAGTTTCTCTCAAAAGAATTGAGTGGGAGGATGGTGGAGACTTGATGAGGTTATTGAACCATGACTTCAACTAGTGTGTAGCAGGGCACAGGAAGTTGTTCCTGTTGCACCTACACCAATTGAAGTGGAAGCTTATGATAGTGATCATGAAACTTCGGATCAAGTCACTACCAAATCTCGTAGGACGACAAGGATGCGTACTACTTCAGAGTGGTATGTAATCCTATCTTGGAAGTCATGTTGCTAGAAAACAATGAACCTACGAGCTATGGAGAAACGATGGTGGGCCCAGATTCCGACGAATGGCTCGAGGCCATAAAATCCGAGAGAGGATCCATGTATAAAAACAAAGTATAGACTTTGGAAGAACTACTTGATGGTCGTAAGGCTGTTGGGTGCAGATGGATTTTAAAAGGAAGACGGACAATAATGGTAAGTGCCACCATTAAGAAAGCTCGACTTGTCGTTAAGATGTTTTCCGACAAGTTAAAGGAGTTGACTACGATGAGATTTTCTCACTCGTAGCGATGCTAAGAGTCTGTTGGAATTATATTAGCAGTTACTGCATTATTTATGAAATCTTGCAGATAGGATGTCAAAAAAACATTGTTTCCTCGACGATTTTCTTGAGGAAAGGTTGTATGTGATACAACCAGAAGGTTTTGTCAATCCTGAAAGATGCTAACAAGTATGCAAAGCTCCAGCAATCCTTCTAAGGACTGGAGTAAGCATCTCGGAGTTGGAATGTACGCTTTGATGATATGATCAAAGATTTTGGGTTTATACAAAGTTTATGAGAAACTTGTATTTCCAAAGAAGTGAGTGGGAGCACTATAGAATTTTTGATGAGTATATGTTGTTAACATATTGTTGATAAGAAATGATGTAGAATTTCTGGAAAGCATACAGGGTTATTTGAAAAGTGTTTTCAATGGAAAACCTGGATTAAGCTACTTGAACATTGAGCATCAAGATCTATAAGGATAGATCAAAAACGCTTAATAGTACTTTCAAATGAATACATACCGTGACAAGATTTTGAAGGAGTTCAAAATAGATCAGCAAAGAAGGAGTTCTTGGCTGTGTTACAAGGTGTGAGTATTGAGTAAGACTCAAGACCTGACCACGGCAGAAGAGAGAGAAAGGACGAAGGTCGTCCCCTATGCTTTAAACGTAGGCTCTACAGTATGCTAAGCTGTGTACCGCACCTGAAGTGTGCCTTGCCATGAGTTAGTCAAGGGGTACAAGAGTGATCCAGGAATGGATCACATGACAGCGGTCGAACTTATCCTTAGTAACCAGTGGACTAAGGAATTTTCTCGATTATGGTAAAAGAGTTCGTCGTAAAGGGTTACGTCGATGCAAACTTTGACACTAATCCGGATGACTCTGAGTAGTAAATCGGATTCGTATAGTAGAGCAGTTATTTGGAATAGCTCCAAGTAGCGCGTGGTAGCTGCATCTACAAGATGACATAGAGATTTGTAAAGCACACACGGATCTGAAAGGTTCAGACCCGTTGACTAATAACCTCTCTCACAAGCGAGATATGAACAAACCCCATGGGTGTTGGATTCATTACAATCACATAGTGATGTGAACTAGATTATTGACTCTAGTGCAAGTGGGAGACTGTTGGAAATATGCCCTAGAGGCAATAATAAAATGGTTATTATTGTATTTCCTTGTTCATGATAATTGTCTATTGTTCATGCTATAATTGTATTAACTGGAAACCATAATACATGTGTGAATACATAGACGACAACATGTCCCTAGTAAGCATCTAGTTGACTAGCTCGTTGATCAATAGATGGTTATGGTTTCCTGACCATGGACATTGGATGTCATTGATAACAGGATCACATCATTAGGAGAATGATGTGATGGACAAGACCCAATCCTAAGCATAGCACAAGATCGTGTAGTTCGTTTGCTAAGAGCTTTTCTAATGTCAAGTATCGTTTCCTTAGACCATGAGATTGTGCAACTCCCGGATACCGTAGGAACCCTTTGGGTGTACCAAACGTCACAACATAACTGGGTGACTATAAAGGTGCATTACAGGTATCTCCGAAAGTGTCTGTTGGGTTTGCCCGAATCGAGACTGGGATTTGTCATTCCGTATGACGGAGAGGTATCTCTGGGCCCACTCGGTAATGCATCATCATAATGAGCTCAATGTGACTAAGGAGTTAGCCACGGGATCATGCGTTACGGAACGAGTAAAGAGACTTGCCGGTAACAAGATTGAACGAGGTATTGGGATACCGACGATCGAATCTCGGGCAAGTAACATGCCGATAGACAAAGGGAATTGTATACGGGATTGATTGAATCCCCGACATCGTGGTTCATCCGATGAGATCATCGTGGAACATGTGGGAGGCAATATGGGTATCCAGATCCCGCTATTGGTTATTGGCCGGAGAGGTGTCTCGGTCATGTCTGCATGGTTCCCGAACCCGTAGGGTCTACACACTTAAGGTTCGGTGACGCTAGAGTTGTTATGGGAAATAGTATGTGGTTACCGAAGGTTGTTCGGAGTCCCGGATAGGATCCCGGACGTCACGAGGAGTTCCGGAATGGTCCGGAGGTAAAGATTTATATATGGGAAGTCATCATACGGTCACCGGAAGTATTCGGGGGTATGCCGGTATTGTACCGGGGCCACCGAAGGGGTTCCGGGGGTCCACCGGGAGGGTCCACCTGCCCCGGAGGGCCTTATGGGCTGTAGGTGGAAGGGAACCAGCCCCTAAGTGGGCTGGGCACCAACCTTCCCGTAGGGCCCATACGCCTAGGGTTGGGGGAAACCCTGGAGGGGGCGCCCCCTTGACTTGGGGGGCAAGCCACCCTCCCTGGCCGCCGCCCTTCCCACCAGATGGGATCTAAGGGGCCGGCCCCCCTCTCCCTTGCCCCTATATATAGTGGAGGGGTGGGAGTGCAGCCGCACCCCTGGCCTAGCGCAGCCCTCTCCTCCTCCTCCGTAGTGCTTAGCGAAGCTCTGCCGGAGAACCACGAGCTCCATTGCCACCACGCCGTCGTGCTGCTGGAGTTCTCCCTCAACTTCTCCTCTCCCCTTGCTGGATCAAGAAGGAGGAGACGTCCCCGGGCTGTACGTGTGTTGAACGCGGAGGCGCCGTCCGTTCGGCGCTAGATCGGATCTTCCGCGATTTGAATCGCTGCGAGTATGACTCCATCAACCGCGTTCTTGTAACGCTTCCGCTTAGCGATCTTCAAGGGCATGAAGATGCACTCCCTCTCTCTCGTTGCTAGCATCTCCTAGATTGATCTTGGTGACACGTAGGAAAATTTTGAATTATTGCTACGTTCCCCAACAGAGGATGGGCTGTGCCCATGAAGGTGCTGCTATTTCTTCGACTGCCAGAACTGGAACTTGCACGAGGGCAGTTGGGCCGGGAGGCGGCGGGTTAGAGTCGGCTGCCGCTTGCTTAGTCGATGAAGTCCCCGGGCCGACTGCCACAGTCCTCGGGCCGGGTGCGACTGCTGCAGTCCCCGAGCCACCTGCCAACTTCCCCGTGCTGACTGCTGGGGTCCTCAAGTCGGATCCGACTGCTTCAGGAGGAGCCGGCATGAAGATGAAGTCTGATTCTGGCGACGGCTTGACCGACGGCTTAAGGAGGCGTTGCAGGGCGACGCCGGCTGGTATTGCTTGCCGGGTAGAGCTAATCCGTGCCAAAGCATCGACTTGCTCATTGTCATTTCTTGGCACATGGAGGAACTCGCACCCTTCAAAGTATCCACTGAGTTTCTGTACGAGGAAGCGGTAGCTCGCCATATTTGCATCCTTGGCGTCCCATTCGCCTGACGACTGCTGGACCACCAAGTCAGAATCACCATAGCACAGGATCCGGCGAATGCCGAGTTCCTTGGCAAGCCGGAGCCCGTGAATTAGTGCTTCGTATCCAGCAACGTTGTTGGAGGCAGCAAAGTGAATTTGCAACAGATATCTGAGCTTGTCGCCTTTGGGAGAGGTGAGGATGATGCCGGCTCCCAAACCGGTGCGCATCTTAGAACCATCAAAGTGCATCTGCCAATGGGTGGAGTCCGGCGCTGGCGCCAGGTACTGGGACTCGGCCTAGTCGACGAGGAAGTCGGCCAGTGCTTGTGACTTGATGGCGGTGCGAGGCTGGTAGTAGATGGTGTAGGGGGCCAAATATATGGCCCATTTGGCCACTCGGCCTGAATCATCTCGGCTTCTAATGATCTCAGCAAGAGGAGCAGTGCAGACAACAGTGATGGGGTGTTCTTGAAAGTATGGCTTCAGCTTCTTGGCGGCGAAGTGCACGCCGTAGCACATCTTCTGATAGTGGGGGTAGTTCTGCTTGGAGGCGGACAATACTTCACTCAGGTAATACACCGGCCTCTCGACCGGCAGTGCTTTGCCTTCTTCCTTGCTTTCCACAACTATGACTGTGCTAACCATCCAGCTGGTGGCGGCGATGTAGAGAAGCATGGGCTCCTTAGCAGTCGGAGCCGCCAGGACAGGCGGAGTGGTCAACATCTTTTTGAGCTGGAGAAAAGCTTCATTCGCCTTGTCGTTCCACTCGAAAAAAGTGGTCTTCTTCATGAGCTGGTACAGGGGACGAGCCTTCTTGCCCAGCCGACTAATGAAACGGCTGATGGATGCCAAGCAGCCGGTAAATTTTGCACGTCCAGCAGTCGGGTGGGCACCTCCATCCTCTCGATGGCCTTGATCTTCACAGGGATGCACTCTATGCCGCGCTCTGAGACTAGGAAGCCAAGAAGCTGGCCGGCTGGTACTCCAAAGACACATTTCTCCGGGTTGAGCTTGATCTGAAAGCAGCGCAAGTTTTCAAAGGTCTCCTTGAGGTCTTCTAGCAGCGTTCCACGCTTCTCCGTCTTCACCACCACATCGTCCACATAGACGTGGGCGTTTCTGCCAAGTTGCTTGAGGAGACACTTCTGCATGCAACGCTGAAACGTGGCGCCGGAATTTCTCAAGCCGAACGTCATTGTCAGGTAGCAGAAGGCTCCGAATGGCGGGATCAAGGCGGTCTTCAGCCTGTCGGCCGGGTTCAGTTTGATCTGATGATACCCGGAGTATGCATCCAGAAAACTCAACAGCTCGCATCCGGCTGTGGAGTCAATCACTTGGTCGATTCTTGGCAAAGCAAATGGGTCTTTGGGGCAAGCTTTGTTGAGGCTGGTATAATCAATACACATGCGCCACTGCTTACTCTTCTTCAGCACAAGGAATGGGTTGGCTAACCATTCTGGAAAGAACACCTCCATGATGAAGCCGGCTGCTAGAAGCCGGGCTATCTCTTCTCCAACAACTCTTCTCTTCTCTTTTGACTAGCGGTGCAAGGGCTGCTTGCTGGCTTGGCATCAGGTCAGACATGTAGCTTGTGCTCAGCGAAATCTGTCGGAACACCCGGCATGTCCTTGGGAGACCATGCAAAGATGTCCCGATTCTCACAGAGGAAATCGACGAGCTCGCTTTCCTATTTGCTATCAAGGTTCACACCTATGACAGCGTGCCTCTCCGGGTGCTCTAGGTCCAAGGGTATCTTCTTTGTTTCTTTCGCCGGCTTGAACGAGCCCTCAGCTTCCGACTCCTTGGGGTTGGGTGACATTTCGGGCTGCTTGCCTGCCATCGCCACAACCCGGTCCAGGAGCCGCTTCTCAGTTGTGATCACGAGGGACTCGGCTAGCCGGCTGCTGTCTGCTGCGCAGGCGGACGACTTCTTGTAGTCCCATGCTATGGTCAGGATTCCCTTGGAGCTCGGCATCTTCATCTTGAGGTAAGCATAGTGGGCTACCACCATGAACTTGGCCAGAGCGGGCCGACCAAGTAGCGCATGATAGGGGCTCTCAAGGTGCACCACCTCAAACCATACTAGCTCTCGGTGAAAGTGATCTTTGTCTCCGAAGAGGACATCTATCTGAGTTTTGCCGATTAGTGAGCAGGAAAGGCCAGGAACTATGCCATGGAATACATTCCGACTGGGTTGGAGCTGTCTCTGTTTGATTCCCAACTTCTCCATAGTATCTCGGTACAGGATGCTGATGCTGCTACCGCCATCTATCAAAACTCGGGAGAAGCGAGCAGCCCGCCTCTCCGTGGTGAAGGTGGCATCCAACACCTGAGCATAAGAACCGGGAGAAGGCATCACCTCCGGGTGGTCAGCTCTCCTCCAGCTGATGGGCTTTTCAGACCAATGCATGAACTCGGAGGTCTCTGATGCTACTACATTTACTTCTTGTTGCCGTTGCCGCCTGCTCTGCTTATCGTCGGCCACGCTGGTGAACACGACATAAGCTCCATGCTCTTCAGGATATTCATCTTGTATCGCGCCGACTGGCCGAACCACCGGGTGCTGGGGAGGAGGAGGAGGCAGCGGCCCGGCAGGCGGGGGAGGCAGGAGTCCATCGCCCTTGGCAATCCTAGTGAGCCAGTGGCATTTCCGAGTGGTGTGGTTGGACGGCTTCGCGCCGCTGTGGAACTTGCAGGGTGCATCTAGAGTCTGCTCGTACGAGAAGGCGGGCAACCAGTAGGGCTTGCCGCCCTTCTGGCATTTGGGAAGAGGCTGCCCTTCCGGCTGCTGCTCTTCAACTGTCGCCACCTGCCGGCTTGTGGAAGCGGTTGCGTGGCCTTGCGCTTATGGTAATTCTGTTGCTGACGCCGACTGGTGTCACCAGCCGGGGTCCGATGAGCTTGAGGGGCCACCTTGCCTGATGCGTTAACTTGAATCTCCACTTTCATGGAGGAGTCGGCCGTGGCGTACTTGTCTGCTATGATGAGCAGTTCGTCGAGGGTCGCCGGCTCGTCGCACAGAAGCTTGTGCTTGAGGAGGGTGCGTTCTCGGCACCCGGCGGTGAAGTACTCGATGGCTTGCACCTCGTGCATGCCCTCAAAAGAGTTGCACAGCTCGGCCCAACGCATGAGGTAATCGCGAGTTGATTCGTTGGGGCCTTGGACGCACAAGGAGAGCTGGCGAGGCTTTGGCGGCCGCTTGTAGGTGCTGGTGAAGTTGCGGATGAAGGCTTCAGTGAAATCGACCCAACTGTTGATGTTGCGGGGCTTCAGGCTGTTCAGCCATGTCCGGGCCATGCCCTGGAGCATGAGCGGAACGTACTTAACGGCAACGCGCTTGTTGCCGTTGGCGATGCTGACGGCTGTGGAGTAGTCGACCAGCCAGTCCTCCAGCTTCACGGAGCCGGTGTACTTGGGCGTATCTTTCAGGAGCGTGAACCCTTTGGGGAAGGGCTCATCTCGGATGTGGGGGCCAAAACAAGGCGGATCCAGCTCGTCTTCTTCTTCTAGTGCCAGGGATCGGTTGAGGCGGTCGATCCGGTGGCGGGCGTCGTTCTCTCCGACTCCTTCTTGGCGACCAAGGTGGTCGCCGAGCATCGGGTGGTCAACAGGCGGCGGGGAAATGCGCCTCTCCCTACAAGGAGGGGGAGACGGGCAGTCGTCTCGTTGCTGCACTGCTCTTGGGCGGCCGTCTTGGTCGGGCTCGATGGTGATGCGAGTCCGGCTGTGGCCGGCAGCCGACTCCTTGTCTCTTCTATCGCGGACGCCACCAGTCAGCATCCGAGGTGTCGCGCCTTGCTCTCGGCGGGGAGGCGGGTCGTCATTTTGCCAGTTGGGCGCCTCAGTGCGGCAGCCGGCTTCGTGCTGCTCGGCAGCCGCGTCAAGGAGCTGCTGGACGCACTCCGTCATGTGGCGACGCTCGTCGCCCTCGAGCTTGTCTAGCTTGTCTGCTGCTGCCTGGGCAGCTCGTATGTTCTCTGCGGGCGTGGCGTAGACGGGGCGATCTGCCCCGAACATGCTGGCAATAGCCGCGCCGCGCTGCCGGATGATGCCAATGCGGCTAGGCCCACCAAGAGCCGGCGTGCCACCGACGGCACGGTCCATCTCACGCTGGTAGGCCTCCGAAAGGCGTCTCATGCTGGCCAGCCTGTTGGCGCTTTCGACGAGCTGGGCGCGGCGTGCTTCCAGCGTCTGGCGTCGGCATCTTCAGGAATGGGCGCAGTTAGGTCTTGCAACGCCGCCTGCAATGGATCCTGACTACCTCCGCCAGAGTGCTCACCATGGCTGATGATGAGCACCTTCGTGACGGTGCTGCCGCCGCTATCCGCGCGAGGAAGCGGTTCATCGTAGACCACCACGTTGGTGGGGAACGCATCAAGCGATGCCGTGTCGGAGTCGACAAGCATCGGGTCGGTGGAGCCAACCGACTCCAAGTCTGCAGCAGGCTCGCTGGCGACGTGGAGCTGATCGAAGAGGCTCACGAGGCGGCTCTCGGGGCCTTCTGTGCCCGCGTCAGATACGGGCTCGTCGGGGAGGTAAATCTCGCCAACAAGATCGGCGTGGCCGCTTGCCGCGCAGATGACCTCTACATCGTGCAATGCGTCGGCGCAGACGCCGTCTGGCGTGCCGGGTTGGCTGCGCTTGCCAGGGAGAAACAAGGTTCCCGTCCAGAACAGGTCTCCGGACGACGGTGCACCTCGCCCCACGGTGGGCGCCAAATGTCGGGGGTTGGGTGCGACATATGCCAAAGGATGGCTTATCATGGTGGGAGCGAGTAGAACGTCGCCTATGCTCGGAAGCGGGATGAGGTGTAGACACGAAGCCGGCGTACTTTACCCAGGTTCGGGGCTCTCCTAGGAGATAACACCCCTAGTCCTGCTCTGCGGGGGTCTCCGCATGATCACTAAGGCACTAGTGGATACAACGGTGGTCCTCGAGCTATATGCTAGAGGTAGAAGAAGGCAGGCACGCTCTCTCCTTCCATGAGTCTAGTGCTAACAGGTTGGGAACCCTTTGCATGGGTGCCCTGGGGGTTTATATAGGCCTACCCCCCAGGGGTACAATAGTAATCTGGTCGGGTGTAGGACCCGGCTGTCAGTGTCTCTTGTCGCCGGCTTCTCCGCCGGCTGCTGGTGCCCGCCGCCTGGTGTGCCCCGCCGACTGGTCTGGTACGGAGCCGACAGGCCGCTCCCGCCGCTTGCGGATCTTACGGGCTGCTGGTTACTGTAGCCGTGATGCTAATGACGAGTACTTGGTTAGGGAAGAGTGGCTACAGTCCCGTCGACTGGTGGGAGATCACTGTAGCCACTCCCTGTATCATCTGGTTAATGGTGCATGGACCCCAAGGGAGGGGAGGGCCGCCTGCTGGAGGCCGGCCTCCCTCGGGTCCGACTGGTAAGGCCTTCTCCACCCTCCGGGCGCTTGCTGCCCGGTAGGGCCCGCCGCGTGCAGGCCGTACAGACAGGTCGTCGTGGGAACAGGGCTCCGCCTGCCAGCAGTGACGTCAGGGGTGGAGTGGCAACAGTGCCGCGCCGGGCGGAGATCTCCGCCTGTACGGAGCACTGTGGCCACGCCCGGCCCTGGATACGGGGATGATGGGCTATAGTGTAGCCTCACCCTGTCTTGTCTTCTTAATGGGGGCGCAGACTCTGAGGGCGCCGTGGGCCGCCTGCTAGGAGCCGGCCTCTCTAGAGGCCGCTTGCAAGGAGTCGGCCCGTCTTGGCACCGCCTTCTGGAGCTTAGCCGCCTTCTGGCAGCTGGCCGCTTGGGCCAGCCGGCCATCAGAAGGCGGTGCTTCATCTTGATGTCCTGAGGGGCGCAGCTGGCCCCGATGTCTTGAAAGGCTTAGGGACTCGGGTTAAGCTACCCGTGGCCCATTACTCCGGAAGCTTCTTCAAATGAATCAATTTCTTCTTCAAGCTTGTCCTTGACTTTTTGCTTGTGGTCTTGTGGTGGAAGATGATCTTGAGCTTGTGTTCCTTTGAAAGAAGTGGGATCATACTTCTCTTGTTGAGGAACAAACTTAGCCTTGGGGTATTGATCTTCTTCCCACTCAACTCCGTTGGCATTGAGCTTTCGTTCAAAACCAACACCTTGATTCTTCCGGTGCCTTCCTTGCTTGCGTATAGTTTCCTCAAGTTGCTTTCTTCCAGCAAGGCTCTTGTAAACACCTTTCTCTATAATTCCGTTCAATAAGCTATTTTCTTGCTCAATTGTAACTTGGCTAAGAGAATCATTAGTGGAATCAAGAGAAATACTAGAAGTAACAACATTGGTTTTAACATTGTTATTGTTACTACTAGAAGAAGAATCTTTCTTGCTCTTATTGCTAGATTTTACTTGTGCCATGTAAGTAGACAAGATAAACACTTGGCAATGTAAGAAGAGCTCTTCTTTCGAAGATCATCATTGATAGCTTTTAGAAACCCATGCTCTTGCTCTAAATTTAGCTTCTCGAAGCGTAGCTTGTCATGAGTTCTTAGGGGCTCTCTATGATCCTCTATAGTTGTTTCATCAGCTAACTTATGAGTGTTTAGTTCTTTAGTTAGACGCTCAATCTCCTTCTTATCATTGTCATTCGTTTCATCTTTATTAGCATGAATACTAGCAAGGTCATCATCGTTTTCATCACTAGTGTTGTCAACAAGTAAATCATCATCACCTAGCAAATCATCTTTATCACTATTGAAATCAACATACTCTGGGTGTGATACCTTAGGGCCTTTAGCCATGAAGCATCTTCCAATTCCTTCATTTGGTGAGTCAAATATGTCGTAGGAGTTGGTTCACACAAGTGCAAGACCGGTAGCACCTTCGTCTTGAGTACCTTCGGAGTCGGAGTGATAGCTTCTCTTGGAGTAATTGTCGGAGACGGAACCGGATACCCATTCACCAACGTGAGCTTGATGTCTTCGTCTTCTGTAGCTCTTTGATGACCTGTCCTTCCTTTCCGAATCCTTGCTTCTACGAGAGGGTCTTCGTTCATAACGATCATCTCTACCCCTTCTCTCTCTTGGAGGTGATTCATCTCTTCTGCTCCTCCTTTTTGGTGAATCATCTCTTTTCTTGTAGGGAGCCGTACACTCATTGGAGTAGTGTCCAGGTCTTCCACAATTGTAGCAATTACGATCACGACTAGAAGATATTTTGTCATTGTAGGATCTTGATTTGGAGCTTCTCTTTTTGCTTCTATTCTTGTAGAACTTGTTGAAGTTCTTCACCATTAAGCTCAATTCTACATTGGAGACTTGCTTCTCACTTGATGTTGTAGGAGCATCACTTGAAGCTTTGTAAGCACCACTTGACTTGTTGTGGAGCTCTTCCTTATCCTTGAGTAACATCTCATGAGCAACAATTCTACCAATGAGTTCCGTGGGCTTGAGGTCTTTGTAGTTGGGCATCATTTGGATCAGGGTGCACACGGTATCATATTTTCCATCCAAGGCTCTTAGGATCTTCTTAATGATGAATTTATCAGTCATCTCTTCGCTTCCTAAGCCGGCAATCTCATTTGTGATGAGAGCAAGCCTAGACTACATCTCGGCGACTCCTTCACCATCCTTCATCTTGAACTTGTCAAGTTGACTTTGGAGCACATCCAATTTGGATTCCTTGACGGACTCGGTACCTTCGTGCATATCAACCAAAGTATCCCAAATTTCCTTTGCATTGTCAAAGCGGCTGATTTTGTTGAATTCTTCGGGGCACAATCCATTGAAGAGAATATCGCAACCTTGAGCATTGTATTGCAACATCTTCATTTCTTTCGTGGACGCTTCACGATCCAGTTCTTTTCCATCCTCGAAGATATCACCTTGCAAGCCAATACGCACAATAGCCCAAACGGCGGGGTTATGACCAAGAATATGCATTTTCATCTTAGGCTTCCAACTAGCAAAATTAGTACCATCGAAGTAAGGACCTCTACGGTGGTAATTTCCCTCGCTAGACGCCATACTCTCCTAGGTTGTGAAACCAAGGCTATGATAACCAAAGCTATGGAAATCAAGGTAAATGGAGAGCAAAGCTCTGATACCACTTGTAGGATTGAAAGTAGGTCAAGAGGGGGGTGATTAGACTACTTGACCAAATAAAAATATAATATTTTCCCAATTTTAGTTGTGGGCAGATTTTAGCAATTGACACAAGTCAAGCAATCAACCTACAAATGCAATTCTAAGAGTGTAGCAACGGAAAGTAAAACATTGTATATGAAGGTAAAGGGAATGGTTTGGAGGGTGAAAACACAATGATGAAACGGAGATTTTTGGCGTGGTTTTGATAGGTGGTGCTATCGTACGTCCATGTTGATGGAGACTTGAACCCATGATGGGTAATGGTTGCACGAGTCCATGGAGGGCTCCACCCACGAAGGGTCTGCGAAGAAGCAACCTTGTCAACCCCACAATGGCCATTGCCCACGAAGGACTTGCGTCACTCGGGTAGATCTTCATAAAGTAGGCGATCTCCTTGCCCTTACAAACTTCTTGGTTCAACTCCACAATCTTGTCAAAGGCTCCCAAGCGATACCTAACCAATCTAGGAGACACCATTGTCCAAAAGGTAATAGATGGTGTGTTGATGATGAAATCCTTGCTCTTGTGCTTCAAATTGTAGTCTCCTCAACACTCAACTCTCTCACACAGATTTGGATATAGTGGAAAGATGATTAATTTGAGTAGAAAGCTACTTGGGGAAGGCTAGAAATCAAGATTTTTGTGGTAGGAATGTTATATCTTGATCTCAACACATGAGTAGGTGGTTCTCTCTCAGAAAATGTATGCTAGAAGTGTAGGCGTGTTCTGATGGCTCTCTCACAAATGGAGAAGGGGGTGGAGGGGTATATATAGCCTCCACACAAAATCCAACCGTTACACACATTTGACCCAACTCGGTCAGACCGAATAGATGAACTCGGTGAGACCGATTTAGTTCAAAATGTGAACGTAAGGAATCTCAGTGGGACCGACTGGAACAGCTCGGTGGGACCGATGTGCTAGGGCTTAGGGAAAACATCAACTCGGTGGCACCGATTGCATCAATTCGGTGAGACTGAAGTGAAGCAATAAGGCAATAGAGAAGATGTCAAGCCAACTCGGTGAGACCGATCGCAATTTCGGTGAGACAAAAATAATTGCAACAGGCAACAGAGCATTGACAAGGCCATCTCGGTGAGACCGAGATCCGTATCAGTGTGACCGAACTGTTAGGGCTTCTGGCAGTGGCTATGTCATATGAACTCGGTGGCTCCGGATAGGATGATTCGGTGGGGCCGAGTTTGACTTTCGGTTTTGGACATATTTGTAATAAGAAAATGGTTGAGGACTTTGGAGAAATATCACTAAGCACTTTGAGAAAGCAAGCCATTAAGCAACACCTCATCCCCTTTTAATACTTTTGGCTTTCCTATGGGTTCAATGTGATCTTGGATCACTAAAAGTAAAATGAAGTGTATTGAGCTTTTGCCAATATGTGTCCTTAGCATTTTGAGGGGTCCACATTCCTAGTCCATGCCATGCCATCCATTGAACTTTCTGAAATATTAAACTCAGATGCATATTAGTTCAATGAGCTATATGTTGATAGGAATTACTGAAACCACTCGGGGATTAGTTGCACTTTCACTATGAAACTTTTTGAAGATTTTTTCTGGACATAAGAGACCCTAGGAGCTTCGGGAGGAGACCAGAGGACAAATGAGGAGACGCAAGACAACAGGGCGCGCCCCTTGTGGGCCCGACGTGGCTCCGTCTGACCTAATTCAACTTCTACAAATTCTCAAATATTAGGAAACCCCATAGAGCCACCTGAAACACTTTTTCCGCTGCCACAAGCTTCTGCTCTTCCGCGATCCCATCTGGAGGCCTTTTCTGGTACTTTGCCAGAGGGGGAATCGATCACGAGAGACTTCTACATCATCCTTGTTGCCTTCCGATGATGTGTCAGTAGTTTACCATAGACCTACGGGGCCATAGCTAGTAGCTAGATGGCTTCTTCTCTCTCTTTGATCTTCGATACAATGTTCTCCTCCATCTTCTTGAAGATCTATCCAGTGTAATCTTCTTTTGTGGTGTGTTTGTTGGAATTCGAGGAATTATGGGTTTATGATCAGATTATTCATTGAAAGTAATTGAGTCTTTTCTGAACTTTATTATGCATGATTTTGATAACTTTGTATTTCTCTCCGATCTATCCGTTTGGTTTGGCCAACTAGATTGATTTATCTTCAGTGGGAGAGGTGCTTTGTAGTGGGTTCAATCTTCTGGTGTCATCACCTCGTGATAGAAGGGGTAGCGAGACACGTATTATATTGTTGCTACTAAGGATAAAATGATGAGATTTATTCATATTGCTTGAGTTTACCTTGTCTACATCATGTCATCTTGCTTAAAGCATTACTCTGTTTATCATGAACTTAATACCATAGATGCATGCTGGTAGTGGTCGATTGGTGGAGTAATAGTAGTAGGTGCAGGCAAGGGTCGGTCTACTTTTCATGGACGTGATGCCTATATGTGCGATCATTGCCATGAATACCGTCATAACTATGCGCTTTTCTATCAATTGCACAATGATAATTTGTTTACCTATCGTATGCTATGTGTAACGCCCAAGATGCGCCTATATCTCACACGTGTCGAGGCATGACTTAGAGGCATAGCTGCATGTTGGTTTTGTCACAAGAAGGGTCATCTTCACACAATCCCATGTAATGAACAAGAAAGGGATAAATAGAGGGTTGGCTTACAATCACCACTTCACACAATACTTAAATAAGTCATACATCATCCAAAATACACACATAGACCGACTACAGTCAAATCCAAAAGAAAAGAAGATAAGCCCCAAATGCTAGATCCCCGATCGTCCCAACTGGGCTCCACTACTGATCATCAGGAAACGAAACATAGTAACGACCAAGGTCCTCGTCGAACTCTCACTTGAGTTCAGTAGCATCAACTGCACTGGCGTCATCGGCACCTGCAACTGTTTTGGTAGTATCTGTGAGTCACGAGGACTCAGCAATCTCAAAACCCACGAGATCATGACTATTTAAGCTTATGGGTAGGATGTGGTAATGGTGTGGAGTTGCAGCAAGCACTAACCAAATATGGTGGCTAACATACGAGTACAAGAGTAAGATGAGAAACTACGCAACGGTCGTGAAGCTAGAAGTGATCAAGAAGTGATCCTGAAACTACTCACGTTCATACATAACCCAAACTGTGTTCACTTCCCGGACTTTGCCGAAAAGAGACCATCACGGCTACACACGCGGTTGATTCATTTTAATTAAGTCAAGTGTCAAGTTCTCTACAACCGGATATTAACAAATTCCCATCTGCCACATAACCGCGGGCACGGCTCTTGAAAGTTTATACCCTGCAGGGGTGTCCCAACTTATCCCATCACAACCTCTCACGGTCAACGAAGGCCTTCTCCCGGAACAACCCTATCAGACTCGGAATCCCGGTTACAAGACATTTCGACAATGGTAAAACAAGACCAGCAAAGACCGCCCGAATGTGCCGACAAATCCCGATAGGAGCTGCACATATCTCGTTCTCAGGGCACACCAGATGGGCCAAACGTCGGGTCGGCATAGACCCTGGTTGCCCAGGGGGCACCGGACATCGCCCGGTTTGGACCAGCACCGAGAGGAACACTGGCCTGGGGTGTGTGTGTGTGGGGGGGGGTTGAAACAAAGATGACCCTCGGGGCTGCAGAACCCAAGGGAAAAGTTATAGGTAGTTAGGCAAATGTAAAACCAAGGTTGGGCCTTGCTGGAGGAGTTTTATTGAAAGTGAACTGTCAAGGGCGTCCCATAACCCCAACCGCGTAAGGAACGCAAAATCAAGGAACATAACACCGGTATGACGGAAACTAGGGCGGCAAGAGTGGAACAAAACACCAAGCATAAGGCCGAGCTTCCACCCTTTACCAAGTATATATATGCATTAATTAAATAAGAGATATTGTGATATCCCAACATAAACATGTTCCAACATGGAGCAATCTTCAACTTCACCTGCAACTAACAACGCTATAAGAGGGGCTGAGCAAAAGCGGTAACATAGCAGAACAATGGTTTGCTAGGAAGGTGGGTTAGAGGCTTGACATGGCAATATGGGAGGCATGATAAAGAAGTGGTAGGTAGCGCGACATAGTGATAGAACGAACAACTAGCAAGCAAATTAAGATAGAAGTGATATCGAGGGTAATGGTCATCTTGCCTGCAAAGTTCTCAGAGTTGTCGAAAGCTTGCTCCTCGTTAGCGTACTCAATAGGATCCTCGTTCACGAACTCGTCTCCTGGCTCTACCCAAAGCAAGAAAACAAGCAATGGAACAACAATCAATCACGGTGCAATGCACAAGCAACATGATGCAAGACATGGCATGTAATGCAAGATATGATGTGCAATGCGTATGGGTATTCCGGAAGGAAAAGAATGATCAAGGCATCAAATTGGGAAACTAAGTATGCCGCTGGAAAGAGTGAGTGATTTCGATCGAAATCGATATAAGGATCACCGGAAACGGATGCACGGTTTGCAAATGACAAGCAAAACAAGAATGATGCAAAACTGCGATTAACAGGATCATAGCAGTTAGAATGCAAAAAGCAACTATGCTACAACACCCCAACATAGCAACAAAACACATGACATTAAATTACACATGAAGCTCTACAAATGATGAACAATGAGCTCCTGCTAAAACTCACTAGAACAAGCTCAAAATAGCATCACAAAAATGCAAAAGATAACGACATCAAAGACTGAAAATACTAAACATGTCAAAAACAGCAGCATATAGTAATGTTTAGAGCTAGCAAACAGCAAGCTACAGGAACATATCATGGCAAACAAATACATGGCATGCTAGTACTAAAGGCATAGAACGGAATTCCATCACTGAAATTTAACCAAAGATGCATGCATAAGATGGTAGCATCAATGCAAACATGGCAAATGATATGATCAGTTTCAGACACTGAAGAAAAACAGAGCATGGCAGAAACAGATTCATGATAGCAACTTTGCAAGCTCATTCCACTCACCACAAAACATTTCATGGCATAACAAGGTAACCAAGAGTAAGTAGGAATAATCATAAAGCTAAACATTGCAAGAGAAAGTTCATAGGGTACATTGATCACTAGCAAAACACATGGCAAAACTGAATCTCATGTTAACAATCTGCCAGGAACAATATTTAGCAAAAGTAGAGCATGGTAATGACAAGCTAGGTTACTCCATAATTGCAACCAGAGGCATGAATAAATAGAGAAATACCACATATTCCAAACACTCTTGCTGAACTACCTGAAAATGTGCATGGATCTACTGGTAGCAACAAGACAACATGGCATCATAATGTTACAGGAAAAGACTAGCAAAATTAGTCTGAAAACAGCAACATCACATAGCCTACTTTGCATGCTTGTGTTAGTCACCACATAGCTCATAAAAATACAAGGCTTACACCTCTGTAAAGCTGGCATGAAGGTTCTCCAAAAACATATAGACATCATGCTCATAGGATGCACACACAAAAGGCAATGAAAATGACAAATCATCAACTTCTGATAAATTCCAGCAGACAAGATCATATAGCACTTTTGCAACGAGTAATATAGCACCAATATGGATAGTAACATGCATGCAAATGAGACTAACATGAAGAGTATCACGAGGCGAGCATTCCGATATATCATATGCATGAATCAGAGTCACGGACATGGAGATATAACATGATGAACAGGGCATCACACTGTAAGAATTTCAGGACAGTGGAATTTGAGGTAAACCTTTTGGATCTAGGGCTCGCACGGATTCCGAAGCTCGTCGGGGTCGCGCCGGAGTTGCGTTGCCGGAGGAGACGGGGAAGGCGGCCGGAGGTGGGGAAGTCGCCGGAGAGGGTCGCCGGAGCAGGGGCCGGCCAGATCCGGGCCGTGGAGGAGCTCGGGGTTCGGCGCCGGTGGGAGGCGACGTCGGGCACGGACGGCGCGGGGTCGCTGGCGGTCGGGCGAGGCACAGCGGCGCTAGGCGGCGGCGCACGTCGGTG